>NC_061513.1:286095445-286122515 GCF_022539505.1 Lolium rigidum
TGGCAGCGATGCTCCGGAAAAGAATTTATAGCACTCCGTATGTCCTTTTTAGCAAAGGTCATACCAAATCTTTCCGCGATTTTCTTTTTTGATTAGTACTAATTTTCAATTTTGATTAGTGTTAGCTAGCCATATCGTTTTATAATGTAAAATATGGTATTATCATCATATATATTTCAAATATGTGGGAATTTAATATTATAAAGGACAAAGTTCATGCATGCATTTTACATGCATCAACATCCCCAAGCTTAACCTATGCTCGTCCCGAGCATAAAGGTGATAAAACTAACATAAACTTTGGAGTTTATTATGTAGCTTCTAAATAATCATGCAAAGTATCACAAGGTTCAGTCAATAAATAATGATAGTAAATAATATGAACTTATAAAGTGATAACTCTTACATTTTACAAAGCATGCATAATAGTAAATAGCATTGTCAGAAACATGAATGATAAGCAATATGCAACATAAAGCATGCTTAGGAGAATCCTATAGAATTGTTTGGAAGACTCTTTGTCCTATCTTTTGCTTCTTCGGTTTTTTTGACTCTTAAACACAAGAAAGTAAGCATGGAATATATGTGCTAAACCTCCAACAAAATAAAAAATGGATATAATAAAATGAGGTTTTGAGATATGCAATTCATGTCAACAAGAATAATTAGGATGGAGTACCATGCATCTCTTATGTGGAGATATCTACGAGTCATGTGTTTGACCTCTTATGAGTAAATGGTGCCTCATTTTTTTGGTTGCTAAGGATTACACCTCTTGTTACTCATCTCCTGGTTACCAAAACTTTTCAACATACATGTTTCAACCAAGTATTGCAATGGGGTACCTTCATGCCGCATGTACAAAGTACCAAAGGAGATAGATATCTCTACTATAGGCCATCCATACCGGGACAACATGAACAACAGACGTTGAGCATCCTCTCTAACTCTCTCTCAATTTTTTCTCTAACTGTTTTTTTCTTTTCTTTCCTTTTCTTTTTCCACTATCTCTCTCTCTTTTTCACTAAATCCATTTTTTCTTTTTTTTCCTATTGAGGATGCTCTTTGCTGAATCTTTCACCATGATTAGGCATGGCTTCTTCTCTAACGTGCATGCATACTTACTCTTGATAATCTCCACTTATTTGGCCAGAGATAACCATCAACAACACAAAAGAAATGATGATCAACGCAGGATGCAATACCCCGATGGTGCAATGTTGAAAGACTTACCCAGTAAGCGTCGTTATGGTCTAGCTCATTACTCATAATTATTCAAACCCACAACATGCATAGCGGTATTTTCCTTCCAAGCATTACTTTCTCAGGAGCTTTAAATTACACAAAAAAGATATTTTAAAAAGGTTGGAGGCATAACACACACATTATATTTGGAATAGAAATTGCTATATAGGTAGGTATGATAGATATTGGATTTGAGTTGATCTTGGAAACAAGTCTATGCTTGTGTAAGAATTCAATTCTTTTGGCTAGCATTATTCATCATCAAACAATGATACTTATAATTAAACATCTATGTATAGTAGTGAGAAGTAGCACTGAATAAGGCACATAGTATATCATTACTCAATAGAGCATGTGAAACTAGAAATACCATACACAAAATAAGTTTCAGCTTTAGGCATTCCTCCTTTTTTATATCATGCAGCTTTATTCTTTGATAATTCGGAGATAAGAGAGTTTAGTCTACTAGTTCATTCATATGAGTTATGAAATTCAATATGACGGTCCTTTCATTAAAAAAACAAAAAACAGAGTTTAGAGGTGCTCAAGCCAGGAGTTTTAGAATGAGTCCAGTGGGGTGTCATGGGCATCCCCAATATTATGATATTCACCATACTTGAATTAATATTAGTGTGATATTCCTCCATTTCCTGTGAAAAAATTTCAACACAAACTTTTCTTCCCATTCTTTTCTATGGGGTGACATTACTGGTACAAAGAAATTATGTTTACTGATATTTTTATCATAAATAAAATTATATCTTCATGAACCAGAGAGCACATATTGTTCTACTCATTCTAACATATCAAAAGTTCCAAGCAAAAATCATATTGATACTCAAAAGAATGGATCTAACATTAAAAGGCTAAATTTGTCCAGAATTTTTGCTGCAGCAAAACTGAATTTTTAATACTACTTAGACACGTCAGGAATTTTAGCCAATTTACCTGCATACATAGGATGACAATTTACAGCTACTGTGATTTTATCAAGATTTTAGAAGTTACCAAAAAATCATAAAAATCGTGCACTAAAAAGTGCAGCGTAGAAAACAACAACTCCATATTTTGTTTGCAACTTTAAACATTCAAATGGGTAAAAACTTGATATTTTATTTAGGAACCAGAGAGTTTAATAAAAGAAAACTAACATGCTACAGCTATCATGTAGAAGAAAAACCAAATATAAAAACATCTCGGGTTGCCTCCTGTAAAGCGCTTTCTTTATAGCCATATAGCTAGGCTTACTTGATTGTAGGAACAATGATATTGTATGAGTAATGCTTTTGATTATTCCATTCTCCTTCTTATAAGTAATATATGACAATAAAAGGCCAGGGTCCAATGGGGTGATCATACCAATAAATATATTTAACACTTTAAAGCACACTAGTAGACAACATAAAGTATGCAATAAGTAATAACGAAGTCTAACTTTCTTCCTATGCATTGGTATTTTATATATGAATGAATCACAACCAATAAGAGTATACCAAATAATATATACACTAGTTAAATGCATTTTATAATTATCATTAGCATATAGAGGGTGCGTATATCCTCCTCGATCATAATAATTGCACTTACTTGCAGGAAAATTAATAGTGTAACTATTTGAATCATGAATCTTATAGAATTATGGCATATAAAGAGGATCATTAAATTTATTAGGGGATTCATGACCATGCTTTCTTCTTTAAAAATAATTATTAGTACCACTTTTAATCATGACATCATGGCTGCAATAAGACTTTTCATAGGCATAAAATGATTGCAAGTCATACAAGTATTTTTCAATATAAGCATATTTCTCCTCTATTCTGTAAATAGGAGATTTTAATAATAACATAGGATTCTTATAGGTGATAGCATTATCATAAACAACAAGTTTATCATCCTCACATAACATAGTATTTTCTAAGCATGGAGGATTGATACGTCTCAAATGTGTCTATAATTTTTGATGCTCCATGCTTGTTTTACACCAATTCATATATGTTTTGTTTACACTTCGTTGCACTTTTACATGATTTCCGGCACTTACCTATTAACAAGATGTCACAGTGTCAGTTCCCTGTTTTCTACTGTTTTTGTATTTCAGAAAAGTTGTACAGGAAATATTCTCGGAATTGGACGAAACAAAAGCCGAAGTCAATATTTTACCGAAACGAAGACGAAGTCCGGAGGGGCGGCGAAGAGGCGCACCGCAGGCGCCCAGACCACCCCTAGGCGTGGCCTGGGCCTGGCCCGCGCCTAGGGTAGGTGTGGAGCCACGAGGCCCCCCACCGACCTAAATCCTCCGCCTATTTATACATCTTCTCGGGAAAACCCTGGATACCCAAGCATCCATCCACGAAAAGTTCCATCGCGGCCGCCATCGCAGAACCCATCTCGTGGGGTTCTGAAGGTCTTCTCGGCACCCTACCGGAGGGGGGAAATCATCGCCGGAGGCATCTACATCGCCATGCCCACCTCCGAAGTGATGTGTGAGTAGTTCATCCCTGGACTATGGGTCCATAGCAGTAGCTAGATGGTTGTCTTCTCCACTTTGTGCTTCATGTATCGATCCTGTGAGCTGCCCTACATGATCAAGATCATCTTTATGTAATCCTATATGTTTGGTTTGCTGGGATACAATGAATATTGAATATTATGTTGAGATTGATTATATATTCATGTCATATGTTATTTGTGATCTTGCATGCTCTCCGTTGCTAGTAGAAACTCTGTCCAAGTGGACACTTGTGACTCCAAGAGGGGGTATTTATGCTCGATAGTAGGTTCATGCCTCTAGTTTTCTGGGAGAGTGACTTTATAACTTCTAAGATTGTAGATGTGATATTGCTACTAGGGAGAAAACAACAATGTTTTATCCAAGGATAATTCTATTATTTACTTTACACACATTGCTTAATGCGATAGTCTGTTGCTTGCAACTTTATACTGGAAGGGGTGCGGACGCTAACCTGAAGGTGGATTATTAGTCATAGACGCAGCTGGATTACGGTCTATATATTATGTTGTAATGCCCAATACCAAATCTCATAGTAATCATCTTGTCATGTATGGTGAATATTCTGTCAATTGCCGAGCTGTAATTTGTTCACCCAACATGCTATTTCTTTATGGAGAGACACCTATAGAACTTTGGACCCCGGACCTATTTCCTTTACTGATAAATTCAACTGCAATCTTGTTCTGTTTACTTTCTGCAAACATCTCATTCCATTCGATACGTCTAATCCTTTCTGTTCCGCAAACCGGTGAGATTGACAACCTCCTTTGTAAGTTGAGGCAAAGTACTTTGGTTGTTTTGTGTGCAGGTTCCACGTTGTTGCTGATGCCGGTAGTGCGCCCTGCCACTAGTCAGTCAGCAACACCTTCAGAAGTCACGCATTTCTCCTACTGGTCTATGAAACCTTGGTTTCGTACTGAGGGAAAACTTGCTGCTGTGCTCATCACACCTTCCTCTTGGTGTTTCCCAACAGCGTGTCTACGTACGACGAGCACATGCCATCAAGTATTATCAATTAAAAATAGGCGATCATCTAGAGCATATTCAGCCTTAGAGTTGTTATCACATATGGATGGTGGAGGTATAAGATCCCACTCTTCCCCAAGCTTAGATGGAACTATGTCTTCTTCATTTTCTTCTTCATGTAATAAGCTAGTGTCTTCTTAAGTTATGTGGTTTCTCTTATTATAATCAAGAACATAGATATTATCAGAAAATTTGTCTATGCAATGACCAAGGATAATAGTGACCTCAAAATCACAATCATGGGTCTCACCAGTTGCTCTGTAGATATCAGCAAGGAGAGTCTTTAATTCAAACGCTGCCATCAAGCTCAGAGATTGTTCTACTTCTTCCATCCCATGAACATAACTATAAGTATGATAGGAGGCAATTGTATGTTGTTCATGGGATCTAAATTGGAAATTAATGTGTTCATGATGAATGTAAAATTCATACATGAACTTTTCCTTTTTCATATTGAATTCCCATGTTTGCAACATATATGATGATAATACCATGTTTTACATTGATTTATGGGGATTTACCAATGATCCCCTTTATTTGGTTTATAACTCTGCAGAACAGGAAAACCCTGTTTTGTGTATTTTTCACTTTTAGAGACCTATACGGAGTCAAATTGACCTGAGATTTTTGGAGCGTCACTTTTTCATCGGCAGAAGTACCCTGGGCCCTAGAACCACACCTAGAGAGCCCTGAGGCCCAAAAGAGCATAGGTGGCGTGCCCAAACATGTAGGGCACGCCACCTAGCCTATTTCGGCCGTCGATCGTCGAAACCACGTGATCTTTTCGCCCACCGATGTATTTTGATCTAAAAATCACTATATATATGGTCCTGAAGAGTTCTCGGGAGGAGAGCGTTGCACAAGCATAGAACACGAAAATGGAGGCTGCATCAGAGAAGATTGGAGGGGGTAACTCCGCCGGGATCACCGCTGAAGGGATCTCCACCTTCTCCAACGTCTTCATCATCATCACCATGAGATCAAGGGGGAGTAGTCCAAATCTGGACTACATGTTTGTGGCAGTAGCTTGATCTATTTCTCTCATGTTCTTCATAGTTCTTAGTGCCATATAAGCTGCCTCACATGATTATGACCTTATTTGTAATACCTATGTGGTGGATCCTTATTCTATGATCGATATTGTGCTATGAGATCTGATCGTATTATGTGTAAGATGTATTGATAGATGCATTCATAAAAGTTGGATCAGAACCAATACTTAAGAACGGGGTACATAATATGCATCTATCAATACATCTTGCACATAATATAATCAGATCTCATAGCACAATATCATAGAATAAGGATCCACCACATAGGTATTATAGATATGGCCATAGTCATGTTAGGCATCTCATATGGCACTAAGAACTATGGAGACCCCGTGAGATAAATAGATCAAGCTAATGCCACAAACCCATAGTCCAGAGGTGGACTACTCCCCCTTGATCATGGTGATGATGATGAAGACATTGTATAAGGTGGAGATCCCTCCGGTGGTGGCCCTGGCGTAGTGTCCCCCTCCAATCTTCGCTGCTGCAACCTCTGTTTTCGTGTTTCTATCTTCTGTGGCGCTCTCCTCCCGAGAACTCTTCGGGGTCAATGATGACCCACAAGTATAGGGGGCGTATCGTAGTTTCTTCGACAAGTAAGAATGTCGATCCCAACGAGGAGCAGAAGGTGTTGACAAGCAGTTTCGATGAAGGATTCACTGTAAATGCTCACAGACAAGTATTCAGGGGGTTTTGATGTAACAGATGAATAAAGTACAAGTAAATAAAGTGCGAGAGAAATAATTGCAGCGAGTGGCCCAATCCTTTTTAGCACAAAGGACAAGCCGGTTTGTTTACTTATAATGACCAAACGTTCTTGAGGACACACGGGAATTTAGTCTAGTGCTTTCACTACATACAGCTGATTAATCTTCATTGTTTTGATAAGTGTTGTGTGGGTGAACCTATGCTAATGTACCGCCCTTCCTAGGACTAATACATACTTGTGATTATACCCCTTGCAAGCATCCTCAACTACAAGAAAGTAATTAAGATAAATCTAACCACTGCCTTAAACTCTGAGATCCTGCTATCCCTCCTGCATCGATATACCAACGGGGGCTCAGGTTTATGTCACTCCGGCAACCCCGCAATTGGCAAACGAGTACAAGATGCATTCCCCTAGGCCCATAAAGGTGAAGTGTCGTGTAGTCGACGTTCACACGACACCACTAGAAGAATAACACCACAACTTAAATATCATAACATTGAATATTACTCAACCATACTTCACTACTAACATTTAGACTTCACCCATGTCCTCAAGAACTAAACGAACTACTCACGAGACATCATATGGAATATGATCAGAGGTGATATGATGATGAATAACAATCTGAACATAAACCTTGGTTCAATGGTTTCACTCAATAGCATCAATAACAAGTAGAAATCAACACCGGAAGAGTTTCCCCTATCAAACAATCAAGATCAAACCCAAATTGTTACAGCGGTGACGGTGTGCAGCGGTGGAGACGGCGGTGATGATGATGAAGGTGATGATGATGGTGATGGAGATGATGTCCAGCTCGATGACGGTGACGATGGCGTCGATTTCCCCCTCCGGGAGGGAATTTCCCCGGCGGATTCCTGCCCGCCGGAGAGCTCTTTTCTCTCTGGTGTTCTCCGCCCCGCAGAGGCGGCTCTGGCTCTTCGCGATGTACCCCTCGAGCTTAGGTTTTTGGGACGAAGAAGTACGCGAAGAAAAGGAGGCGAGAGGGGGCTGTGGGCCCCCTCCTCACAGGGCGGCGCGGCCAGGCCTTGGGCCGCGCCGGCCTATGAGGTGGGCCCACCTCGGGTCCCCTCGGCTCCCCCTACAGCTCCCTTCGACTTCTGGAAAAATAGGAATTTTCATATAATTTCCGTCAACTGTTGATCTTCCGAAATATTGCATCTTGATGGTGCTTTTTCCAGCAGAATCCTGGCTCCGGTGCGCGATCCCCAGATAATCATGAAACATGCAAAATAGATGAAATAACATAAGTATCATCTCCAAATATGAAATATATCAATGAATAACAGAAAATTATGATATAAAATAGTGATGCAAAATGGACGTATCAACTCCCCCAAGCTTAGACTTCGCTTGTCCCCAAGCGAAACTGAGCTCAGTAAACAAGACCACATGTTTATGGAGTGAAGAGTCGATAAATAAAATACGGACAAGAAGCATCATATTAACTCACACAAGACATTCTAGTGAACAACTTCCTCATATAATTCAACTTGAAGCAAGTAAAAGGAAATCACAAGTAAAGGTGCATAGGAAATCATAATTGGTGATGGCAAACTTCGTTCTTGGTCAGAGAACATTTAACAGATTGTACTTATTTATCGAGCAGCGCTCTTATATTAAGGCTTATGGCAAAATTTGCATACTCAATCATAATAATCTTCTCATAATCATTGATAATCTTCAAAGCTATATTCATCAGATAAAACTTGTACTAAACAAGGAAGAATAAAAGGCATGATTAAATATATCACAATATAGATGGTTGGATCCAACAACTCAAATGCTTGCTTAAGATGGAGGGGAATAGGTTTACTGACTCAACATAAAGTAAGAGACAGACCCTTCGCAGAGGGAAGCATGGATTACTATTTTTTTGCTAGAGCTTTTCATTTTGAAAACAAGAAACAATTTTGTCAACGGTAGTAATAAAGCATATGTGTTATGTATAAGACATCTTATAAGTTGCAAGCCTCATGCATAGTATACTAATAGTGCTCGCACCTTGTCCTAATTAGCTTGGATTAACACGGATTATCATTGCATAGCATATGTTTCAACCAAGTGTCACAAAGGGGTACCTCTATGCCGCCTGTACAAAGGTCTAAGGAGAAAGATCGCATTGGATTTCTCGCTTTTGATTATTCTCAACTTAGACATCCATACTGGGACAACATAGACAACAGATAATGGACTCCTCTTTAATGCATAAGCATTCAACAACAATTATTATTCTCATAAGAGATTGAGGATTAGCTGTCCATACTGAAACTTCCACCATGAATCATGGCTTTAGTTAGCGGCCCAATGTTCTTCTCTAACAGTATGCATACTCAAACCATTTGATTGTGAAAACCGCCCTTACTTCAGACAAGACGAACATGCATAGCAACTCACATGATATTCAACAAAGGTAAGAGTTGATGGCGTCCCCGTAAAACATGGTTACCGCTCAACAAGCAACTTACTAAGAAATAAGACACATAAGTACATATTCTTCACCACGATAGTTTTTAAGCTATTTGTCCCATGAGCTATATATTGCAGAGATAAAGGATAAAAAATTTAAAGGTACCACTCAAGCAATTTACTTTGGAATGGCGGAGAAATACCATGTAGTAGGTAGATATGGTGGACACAAATGGCATAGGTTTGGGTTGAGGTTTGGATGCACGAGAAGCATTCCCTCTCAGTACAGGTCTTTGGCTAGCAAGGTTAATTAGCAAGCACAAAAGTTGAGTGAAACAAACAAATATACATGTGATAGAAACAATCATGCATCTTACTTGTAAACACAAACAATTTTAACTTCGGAATACTAAGCTCATAGCTAACAAGAAAGAAAGATAATGAAACAACATATCTACATGTATTTGTTCTCTACTTAAACTCAAAGTGTTGTTGCTATTGACCAATGCTAAGTTTTCCAAAACCAAATAGATTTACTCAATGCTCCCAAAGTGATGCCAATACTAACAACAAGATCAATCACATAATAGAGATTGCAAACTAAAATAAGATGTGCAATATGTAAATGATAAAACTTCTCATTAATATTCCATAACGATAACTCACACCAAGGGATACATAGATAACCAACTAAATAGAGATACTTCCATACCGCAGCACATCTTATATGATAACTTCCCTACTCATGATATGACACTACTTGATAATAAAAAGTAAAAGATAGTGATGATGTGGTACCGCGGCACTCCCCCAAGCTTGGAACAAACCAAGGGGACGCCAATACCGACGATAAATTACTCCTTTGGCGATGGTGGTGATGAATTCCCATCATCAGACTTCCAAGGAAGAGCCTCTCCATCAACAAACGACATCTTGGTCTCGGGAATCCTGAAACTAGCAGCATGACTTATGTGTTTAAACCTGTTTTCATACTCACGGTTCGATTCGAACGTCATAGAGTTGAGCTTGGAGTTTGTTGGTGGTGTCGTGAAGCGAGAGGATGTCGCCCCATAGCTTTGCAGTTTCCTTCTCGTGTTCAGCAATGAGTTCAGACACAATCTTGTGGAAGATATCCACCTCACGCTCATCCATCTTCTTGTAGTTGAAGACCTCTTGTTCTAGCTTCTCCATCCTGTCTTCCAAGCTTCCTTCTCCTTTAGGACCCTGGACATCTTTGATTTGCAGCTCCCCATCAACGAGCAGCAACTCCTTGGGATGCATCCTCAGCTCGTTCATGTACAAGTTGTCAAAGTCCTTGCAGGAGCTGTCCTTTGGAGTTTCTGACGAAGACATGATACCTCTAGATCCGAAGCAAATCCTGGCAGAAACAACTCGAAACCAAACACGTCGAGAAAACGATATACGGACCTCCAGGGGTCCGGGGGATTATATAGCAGGAATTTTTATGACAAACGGAAAGTACCAGGTCGAACCAGAGTCGGAAAGGGGCGACGAGGCGGCCAGCTCATAGTGCGGCGCGGGCCAAGGCCTGGCCGCGCCGGCCTATGGGGGCACGCCCTCGTGCGTCTCCTCCACTCCGTTTCGATCTCGTAATTTTTCATATTTTCCAAAAACAGCAAAAACATTGTTCGGAAAGCAAATCACGAACTTTTTATTACCTGTACTGTTACCTATTCAAAGTCGAGTTACGCGGATCGTCAATTTGACCTTTGATGAAAGCCTCTGGTGTTTCCACTCGAATAACATCAACATCTACATTATAAGAATCACCCGAGATATAATGCTTGAGTCTTTGTCCATTCACCACTTGCGTAGGCTGATACGTCTCCGACGTATCGATAATTTCTTATGTTCCATGCCACATTATTGATGATATCTACATGTTTTATACACATTATATGTCGTATTTATGCATTTTCCAGGCACTAACCTATTAACGAGATGCCGAAGAGCCGATTGCTTGTTTTCTGCTGTTTTTGGTTTCGAAATCCTACAAAGGAAATATTCTCGGAATTGGACGAAATCAACGCCCGGGTCCTATTTTTGCACGAAGCTTCCGGAAGACCGAGGGGAAAGGAAGTGGGGCCACGAGCGCCGCCACAACAGGGCGGCGCGACCCGAGTCCTGGCGCGCGGCCACGGTGTGTGGGGCCCTCGTGTGGCCCCCGCGTTGCCCTTCCGCCTACTTAAAGCCTTCGTCGCGAAACCCCCGGTGCCGAGAGCCACGATATGGAAAACCTTGCGAGACGCCGCCGCTGCCAATCCCATCTCGGGGATTCCGGAGATCGCCTCCGGCACCCTGCCGGAGAGGGGAATCATCTCCGGAGGACTCTTCACCGCCATGGTCGCCTCCGGAGTGATGAGTGAGTAGTTCACCCTCGGACTATGGGTCCATAGCAGTAGCTAGATGGTTGTCTTCTCCTCATGTGCTTCATTGTCGGATCTTGTGAGCTGCCTAACATGATCAAGATCATCTATCCGTAATTCTATATGTTGTGTTTGTCGGGATCCGATGGATAGAGAATACTATGTTATGTTGATTATCAATCTATTACCTATGTGTTGTTTATGATCTTGCATGCTCTCCGTTATTAGTAGAGGCTCCGGCCAAGTTTTTACTCTTAACTCCAAGAGGGAGTATTTATGCTCGATAGTGGGTTCATGCCTCCATTAAATGCTGGGACGATGGACAGAAAGTTCTAAGGTTGTGGATGTCTTGTTGCCACTAGGGATAAAACATTGATGCTATGTCCGAGGATGTAGTTATTGATTACATTACGCACCATACTTAATGCAATTGTCTCGTTGTTTGCAACTTAATACCTGGAAGGGTTCGGATGATAACCTCGAAGGTGGACTTTTTAGGCATAGATGCATGCTGGATAGCGGTCTATGTACTTTGTCGTAATGCCCAATTAAATCTCACAATACTCATCGTATCATGTATGTGCATTGTCATGCCCTCTCTATTTGTCAATTGCACGACTGTAATTTGTTCACCCAACATGCTATTTATCTTATGGGAGAGACACCTCTAGTGAACTGTGGACCCCGGTCCATTCTTTTACATCGAATACAGTCTACTACAATACTTGTTTTACTGTTTTCTGCAAACAATCATCATCCACACTATACATCTAATCCTTTGTTACAGCAAGCCGGTGAGATTGACAACCTCACTGTTTCGTTGGGGGCAAAGTACATTGGTTGTGTTGTGCAGGTTCCACGTTGGCGCCGGAATCCCTGGTGTTGCGCCGCACTACATCCCGCCGCCATCAACCTTCAACGTGCTTCTTGGCTCCTCCTGGTTCGATAAACCTTGGTTTCTTTCTGAGGGAAAACTTGCTACTGTGCGCATCATACCTTCCTCTTGGGGTTCCCAACGGACGTGTGCTGTACACGCCATCAAGCATTTTTTCTGGCGCCGTTGCCGGGGAGGAAAGGTAAACGGCACTCACACACCGGATCCCGGCAACGAAGCACTTTTCTGGCGCTGTTGCCGGGGAGGAAAGGTAAAAGGCACTCATACTCCGGTCCCAGGTAACTAAGTACTTTTCTGTTGCCGTTGTGTGTTTGCTCGAAGCTATTTCCTTTAGATCCTGCAATTGCATCTTTTTGTTTCTTGTTTACACTAGTTTGGCATAATGGAGAACAATGAGCTTCTTATTCTATTTCCTGATTTAAGACATGGATGGTTTGATGCGAAAATTAAAAAACCTATGGAACATATTAGTATGAACGCTTTGAACACCATTGTTGCTAATGATATGGAAAATTCTAAGCTTGGGGAAGCTGGCTTTGATGAGCATGATATTTTTAGTCCCCCAAGCATTGAGGAGAAAATTTAATTTGATGATACTTTGCCTCCTATTTATGATGATTATAATGATATTGGTCTTTTAGTACCGTCTGTTATGGCGGATAAATTTGAATATGATTACAATATGTCTCCTATATTTGATAATGAGAATAATAATGATAGCTACTTTGTTGAATTTGCTCCCACTACATCTAATAAAATTGATTATGCTTATGTGGAGAGTAATGATACTTTTATGCATGTGAATAAGAATGCTTTATGTGATACTTATATTGTTGAGTTTGTTCATGATGTCTCTGAAAATTATTATGAGAGAGGAAAATATGGTTGTAGAAATTTTCATGTTACTAAAACACCTCTCTATATGCTGAAATTTTTGAAGTTACACTGGTTTTATCTTCCTATGCTTGTTACTTTGCTCTTCATGAACTTGTTTATTTACAAGATTCCTATGCATAGGAAGCATGTTAGACTTAAATTTGTTTTGAATTTGCCTCTTGATGCTCTCTTTTGCTTCAACTACTATTTCTTGCGAGTGCATCATTAAAACTGCTGAGCCCATCTTATATGGAGAGTAATGATAACCCATGTGTTTATTTTACTACAGTACTTTGTTTTATATTTGAGTCTTGGAAGTTGTTTACTACTGTAGCAACCTCTCCTTATCTTATTTTATTGCATTGTAGTGCCAAGTAAAGTCTTTGATAGTAGAGTTGATACTAGATTTGGACTACTGCGCAGAAACATATTTCTGTCTGTCACGAATTTGGGCAGGGCTCTCTGTAGGTAAGTCAGAAAAATCTGCCAATTTACGTGCGTGATCCTCAGATATGTACGCAACTTTCATTCAATTTAAGCATTTTCATCTGAGCAAGTCTGGTGCCACTTTAAAATTCGTCTTTACGGACTGTTCCGTTTTGACAGATTCTGCCTTTTATTTCGCATTGCCTCTTTTGCTGTGTTGGATGGATTTCTTTGTTCCATTGACTTCCAGTAGCTTTGTGCAATGTCCAGAAGTGTTAAGAATGATTGTGTCACCTCTGAACATGTGAAATTTTGATTATGCACTAACCCTCTAATGAGTTTGTTTCGAGTTTGGTGTGGAGGAAGTTTTCAAGGGTCAAGAGAGGAGGATGATATACTATGATCAAGAAGAGTGAAGAGTCTAAGCTTGGGGATGACCCGTGGTTCATCCCTGCATATTTGAAGAAGACTCAAGCATCTAAGCTTGGGGATGCCCAAGGCATCCCCTTCTTCATCGACAAATTATCAGGTTTCTTCTCTTGAAACTATATTTTTATTCGGTCACATCTTATGTACTTTACTTGGAGCGTTTGTTTGTTTTTGTTTTTGTTTTTGTTTGAATAAATGCTTGTGTGGGAGAGAGACACGCTCCGCTGGTTCATATGAACACATGTGTTCTTAGCTTTTAATGTTCATGGCGAAGGTTGAAACTGCTTCGTTAATTGTTATATGGTTGGAAACGGGAAATGCTACATGTAGTAATTGATAATATGTCTTGGATAATTTGATACTTGGCAATTGTTGTGCTCATGTTTAAGCTCTTGCATCATATACTTTGCACCCATTAATGAAGAAATACATAGAGCTTGCTAAAATTTGGTTTGCATAATTGGTCTCTCTAAAGTCTAGGTAATTTCTAGTATTGAGTTTTGAACAACAAGGAAGACGGTGTAGAGTCTTATAATGTTTACAATATGTCTTTTATGTGAGTTTTGCTGCACCGGTTCATCCTTGTGTTTGTTTCAAATAACCTTGCTAGCCTAAACCTTGTATCGAGAGGGAATACTTCTCATGCATCCAAAATCCTTGAGCCAACCACTATGCCATTTGTGTCCACCATACCTACCTACTACATGGTATTTCTCCGCCATTCCAAAGTAAATTGCTTGAGTGCTACCTTTAAATTTCCATCATTCGCCTTTGCAATATATATCTCATGGGACAAAATAGCCTTAAAAACTATTGTGGTATTGAATATGTACTTATGCACTTTATCTCTTATTAAGTTGCTTGTTGTGCGATAACCATGCTCCTGGGGACGCCATCAACTCTTTGTTGAATATCATGTGAGTTGCTACGCATGTTCGTCTTGTCTGAAGTAAGGGAGATTTACCACTCATTAAATGGTTAGAGCATGCATGATGTTAGAGAAGAACATTGGGCCGCTAATTAAAGCCATGAATCATGGTGGAAGTTTCAGTTTTGGACATATATCCTCAATCTCATATGAGAACATTAATTGTTGCTACATGCTTATGCATTAAAGAGGAGTCCATTATCTGTTTTCTATGTTGTCCCGGTATGGATGTCTAAGTTGAGAATAATCAAAAGCGAGAAGTCCAAATGCGAGCTTTCTCCTTAGACCTTTGTACAGGCGGCATAGAGGTACCCCTTTGTGACACTTGGTTAAAACATGTGTATTGCGATGATAATCCTAGTAATCCGAGCTAATTAGGACAAGGTGCGGGCACTACTAGTATACTATGCATGAGGCTTGCAACTTGTAAGATATAATTTACATGATACGTATGATTTATTACTACCGTTGACAAAATTGTTTCATGTTTTCAAAATAAAAGCTCTAGCACAAATATAGCAATCGATGCTTTCCTCTTTGAAGGACCTTTCTTTTACTTTTATGTTGAGTCAGTTCACCTATCTCTCTCCACCTCAAGAAGCAAACACTTGTGTGAACTGTGCATTGATTCCTACATACTTGCATATTGCACTTGTTATATTACTCTATGTTGACAATTATCCATGAGATATACATGTTACAAGTTGAAAGCAACCGCTGAAACTTAATCTTCCTTTGTGTTGCTTCAATACCTTTACTTTGATTTATTGCTTTATGAGTTAACTCTTATGCAAGACTTATTGATGCTTGTCTTGAAGTACTATTCATGAAAAGTCTTTGCTTTATGATTCAGTTGTTTACTCATGTCATTACCATTGTTTTGATCGCTGCATTCATTACATATGCTTACAATAGTATGATCAAGGTTATGATGGCATGTCACTCCAGAAATTATCTTTGTTATCGTTTACCTGCTCGGGACGAGCAGGAACTAAGCTTGGGGATGCTGATACGTCTCCGACGTATCGATAATTTCTTATGTTCCATGCCACATTATTGATGATATCTACATGTTTTATACACATTATATGTCGTATTTATGTATTTTCCGGCACTAACCTATTAACGAGATGCCGAAGAGCCAGTTGCTGTTTTCTGCTGTTTTTGGTTTCAGAAATCCTACAAAGGAAATATTCTCGGAATTGGACGAAATCAACGCCCAAGGTCCTATTTTTGCACGAAGCTTCCAAGAAGACCGAGGGGAAAGGAAGTGGGGCCACGAGGCGCCGCCACAACGGGCGGCGCGGCCCGGGTCCTGGCCGCGCGGCCCTGGTCCGTGGGGCCCTCGTGTGGCCCCCGCGTTGCCCTTCCGCCTACTTAAAGCCTTCGTCGCGAAACCCCCGGTACCGAGAGCCACGATACGGAAAACCTTGCCGAGACGCCGCCGCCGCCAATCCCATCTCGGGGGATTCGGAGATCGCCTCCGGCACCTCGCCGGAGAGGGAAATCATCTCCCGGAGGACTCTTCACCGCCATGGTCGCCTCCGGAGTGATGAGTGAGTAGTTCACCCCTGGACTATGGGTCCATAGCAGTAGCTAGATGGTTGTCTTCTCCTCATGTGCTTCATTGTCGGATCTTGTGAGCTGCCTAACATGATCAAGATCATCTATCCGTAATTCTATATGTTGTGTTTGTCGGGATCCGATGGATAGAGAATACTATGTTATGTTGATTATCAATCTATTACCTATGTGTTGTTTATGATCTTGCATGCTCTCCGTTCTTAGTAGAGGCTCGGCCAAGTTTTTACTCTTAACTCCAAGAGGGAGTATTTATGCTCGATAGTGGGTTCATGCCTCCATTAAATGCGGGACAGCGACGGAAAGTTCTAAGGTTGTGGATGTGCTATTGCCACTAGGGATAAAACATTGATGCTATGTCCGAGGATGTAGTTATTGATTACATTACGCACCATACTTAATGCAATTGTCCGTTGTTTGCAACTTAATACTTGGAAGGGGTTCGGATGATAACTTCGAAGGTGGACTTTTTAGGCATAGATGCATCCTGGATAGCGGTCTATGTACTTTGTCGTAATGCCCAATTAAATCTCACAATACTCATCGTATCATGTATGTGCATTGTCATGCCCTCTCTATTTGTCAATTGCCCGACTGTAATTTGTTCACCCAACATGCTATTTATCTTATGGGAGAGACACCTCTAGTGAGCTGTGGACCCCGGTCCATTCTTTTACATCGAATACAATCTCTTGCAATACTTGTTTCTACTGTTTTACGCAAACAATCATCATCCACACTATACATCTAATCCTTTGTTACAGCAAGCCGGTGAGATTGACAACCTCACTCGTTTCGTTGGGGCAAAGTACTTTGGTTGTGTTGTGCGGGTTCCACGTTGGCGCCGGAATCCCCGGTGTTGCGCCGCACTACATCCCGCCGCCATCAACCTTCAACGTGCTTCTTGGCTCCTCCTGGTTCGATAAACCTTGGTTTCTTTCTGAGGGAAAACTTGCTACTGTGCGCATCATACCTTCCTCTTGGGGTTCCCAACGGACGTGTGCTGTACACGCCATTAGTGGCATTTTTTTTTTTTTGAAACCCAAGACTGTGAGGCAAAAAGCCCCACAGTATATTATTATATTAAAGGAAAAAGTCTATGTACAAAGGAAGAAAAAAGAGAGAATGTACAACAGAAGTCCCAACAGGAAAAAAGCTCTAAGGCAGAGACCTAATCCAGGAAAGTAACCTATCCTTGTGCTTCACTTTAATCCTATGTTGCAGCAATGATATATCATGAATGAATTTCCCCTTCCACTTAGTGAAAGAGCAGACTTCATCATTGAAGATCCTCCCATTTCTAAGTAACCGAGATATTCCAACAAGCCAAAATTATCACTTCCATGAAAAAAGGCTTGGAGAAGCTCTTCCTGGCCCCTGCTAACACTTGTTGCATATCATTATTGCCATTCCATTCGATTTGCAGATAATTCCATATTCTGGCGTTGCCTTGGAGGGAACTAATTTTAATTGCTCCTGAACGATACACCTCCTCAACAACATATGGTCCTTCCCATTTCGAGAGTAATTTCCCTGCAAAGAATCTGAGACGAGACCGATACAATAGGACTTTATCCCCAATATTAAACTCTCTTTTGATAATCCTTCTATCATGCCATTTCTTAACTTTCTCTTTAAAGAGTTTAGCATTTTCGTAAGCTTCACTTCTCCATTCATCTAGAGAACTTAATTGCAACAACCTCTTATCACCGGCTAGTTTAGGATCTTTGTTTAGTTCTCTAACAGCCCAATAAGCTTTGTGCTCTAGTTCTAAAGGTAAATGACAAGCTTTTCCATAAACCATTTTATAAGGTGACATTCCATGGGGTTTTTATAAGCAGTTCTATAAGCCCATAGTGCTTCCTTCAATTTACTAGCCCAATTCTTTCTAGTTTTATTAACAGTCTTTTGCAAGGTAGATTTAATTTCTCTATTTGATAGTTCTACTTGCCCACTAGTTTGAGGATGATAAGCGGAAGCAATTCTATGATTAATACCATATTTAGCAAGAGTTTTTCTAAAACCACCATGAATAAAATGAGAACCTCCATCTGTCATAATATATCTAGGAACTCCAAATCTAGGAAAAATAATGTCTAAAAGCATTCTTAAAGAGGTCTCACCATCAACACTTTTTGTAGGTATGGCTTCCACCCATTTAGTAACATAATCAACGAGCAACAAGTATATGAGTGTTACCTTCGAAGAGGGAAAAGGTCCCATGAAGTCAAATCCCCAACAATCAAATGGTTCAATAACAAGAGTATAATTCATAGGCATTTCATCGCGTCACGGAGATATTACCAACCCTTTGACATTCATCACAAGATAAAATGAACTTCCTTGCATCTTTGAAGAGAGTTGGCCAATAAAAACCTGATTGTAGAACCTTTTGCGCGGTTCTATCTCCGGCGTGATATCCTCCATAAGCACTCCCATGACATTTACTCAATATCTCTTGTTGCTCATATTCAGGAACACATCTTCGCAGAATACCATCCACTCCTTCTTTATATAAGTGTGGGTCATCGAAAAAATAATGCCTCAAGTCATAAAAGAATTTCCTCCTTTGCTGAGCTGAAAAGGTTGGAGGCAAGTACTTGGAAACAATAAAGTTAGCATAATCAGCATACCAAGGACTGTCTCGCGAACTCACCTTTATTACAGCCAATTGTTCATTTGGAAAACTATCATTAACGAGGAACGAGGATCATAAGCAATATTTTCCAATCTAGACAAATTATCGGCAACGGGATTATCGAGCACCTTTCCTATCTACAATATGCAGATCAAATTCTTGCAAAAGAAGTACCCATCTAATAAGCCTTCGCTTAGCATCTTTCTTTGTCATAAGGTATCTAATTGCAGCATGATCAGTATGAATAGTAACTTTTGAATCAACGATATAAGATCTAAACTTATCACAAGCAAAGACTACGGCTAACAATTCCTTTTCAGTAGTAGCATAATTTCTTTGAGCAGCATCAAGAGTTTTACTAGCATAATGAATAACATTCAGTTTTTATCTACTCGCTGTCCAAGAACAGCGCCTACAGCAAAATCTCTAGCATCACACATAATTTCAAATGGTAAGTTCCAGTCAGGAGGTTCAACTATAGGAGCAGTTGTTAAGGCTTTCTTTAGAGTTTCGAAAGCTTCCTTACAATCATCATCAAAAACAAAAGGTACGTCTTTTTGAAGAAGATTAGTAAGAGGCTTTGAAATCTTGGAGAAGTCTTTAATAAACCTCCTATAAAACCCAACATGACCAAGAACACTACGAATACCTTTAACATCCCTAGGATAGGGCATCTTCTCAATGGCTTCAACTTTAGCTCTATCAACTTCAATACCTCTCTCGGAAATTTTATGTACCAATACAATTCCTTCATTAACCATAAAGTGGCATTTCTCCCAATTAAGAACAAGGTTAGTTTCTTCACATCTCTGCAAAAATTTATCAAGGTTCCGCA
This sequence comes from Lolium rigidum, assembly GCF_022539505.1. Classification (NCBI taxonomy): domain Eukaryota; kingdom Viridiplantae; phylum Streptophyta; class Magnoliopsida; order Poales; family Poaceae; genus Lolium; species Lolium rigidum. The sequence goes on from NC_061513.1 coordinate 286,115,421, forward strand.
AGCAATTATCAAAAGAATTTCCATAGACGGAAAAATCGTCCATGAATACCTCTACACTACTCTCACAAAAGCCATGAAAAATAGCAGACATGCATCTTTGAAAAGTAGCAGGAGCATTACATAAACCAAAAGGCATACGCCTATAAGCATAAGTTCCATAGGGACAAGTGAAAGTGGTTTTCTCTTGATCTTTAGTTTTAACGGCAATTTGTGAAAACCCGAGAATAACCATCAAGAAAGCAAAAATGAGTATTTTTAGATAACCTTTCTAACATTTGATCAATAAAAGGCAAAGGGTAATGATCTTTCTTAGTAACCTTATTAACTTTTCGATAATCAATGCACATTCTATACCCTACAACTACTCTTTGAGGTATGAGCTCATCATTATCATTGGGCACAACAGTCATTCCTCCTTTCTTTGGAACACAATGCACAGGACTAACCCATCTACCATCAGCAATAGGATATATAATACCAGCTTCAAGGAGTCTTAATACCTCATTTCTTACCACATCCTTCATCTTAGGAAATAGACGATGCTGAGGTTCAACAACAGGCTTTGCATCATCCTCCATATTAATGGCGTGTTGGCAAATAGAGGGAGAAATCCCCTTCAAGTCATCAAGAGTGTAGCCAATAGCACCTCGGTGTTTCTTCAGTATTTCCAATAACATTTCTTCTCCAAACTCTGAAAGCTTAGAACTAATAATAACAGGATATATTTTCTTATCATCAATATGAGCATATTTAAGATTATCAGGCAATGGTTTTAAATCAAAGACAAGATCTTCCTTTGGTGGTGGTGTTGTACCCAGATCTTCCACCTAGGTAAATCATGCTTAAGAATAGGTTGACGAAGGAAAATTTCATCAAGCTCATCTCTTTCTTCCCTAAAAACTTCACTCTCACTATTCTCCAAATGTTGCTGCAAAGGATTACTAGGAGCAAGAGCAATAGATGCACACTGTTCAACTTTAAAATCACTATTAGGAGAATCAATTTTATAAGGAGTTTTGGTAAATTTAGAGAAGTTAAACTCATAAGATTCACCAGCAAATTTAGTCAAAATTTTCTCTTTCTTGCAATCTATAATAGCTCCACAAGTATTTAGAAAAGGTCTACCAAAAATAATAGGACAATATTTACTAGCAGCGAGAACCAAGTACCAAAAGTCAGCGAGGATATTTAATCTTACCACATAGAACTTCCACATCTCGAACAATACCAATTGGAGAGATAGTTTCTCTATTAGCCAACCGAATAACCACATCAATATCTTCAAGTTCACAAGAACCAATTTCGTGCATAATCTCCAGTGTAAAGCTCATAAGGAATAGCACTAATACTTGCACCAATATCACATAAACCATAATAACAATGATCACCAATTCTAACGAGATAGCATAGGAACACTAGCTTTCCTAGACTTATTAGGATGCGAAACAATATTAGAGGCATCTTCACGAGAAAATAATATGACCATCCTCCACATTTTCGAGTCACAAGATCTTTAATTATTGCAACAGCGAGGTTCAACTTTTATTTGTTCTTCGGGTTCTATAGGTTTATTTTCACTTTTATGAACCGCACTATTTATAACGAGTACTCCTTCATTTTAGCAGGGAAAGGAGTTTTTTCAATATAAGCTTCAGGAATAACATGATCAACAGTTTCAACTACAACACATTTATTTATAGATGAATCAATTTTATCTTTATACGGTTCATGATACTTATAAAAATGTTCTTCTTTGGCAATTCATAATGAGAGGCAAAAGCTTTATAAAGATTTGCAGCAACTTGAGAATCAAGACCATAAGTAGCACTCATATTACGAAATTTATCAGTATCCATAAAAGCTTCAATGCATTTATAATCATAATTTATACCTGATTCACGTTGCGGTCGAAACCCACCGGCGAGCAGCGACGGGCAGACACGATAGAGCCGGGAACAACTTAGGGCTGCGGCTGGCCCTGGTCCCTCCGAGCGACGGCCCGCAAAGATTCGGCACGCACGTCCGATGCTGGTGCAAGGGCGTGCCACCTGACCTATACCTGGTCAGGAAGGTGATGGAGATGCCTCGCTTAGTTTCTTGCATGGCATACACGTAAACATTAAATACGAGCCTCGATCGGCTCTCAGGTTATCCTGTGAATCGGCTCAAAGAGCCGATCCACCCATGATTCGCACGAGGTGTACGAATATATGGTGGTCCTGCTTGATCGAAATAAAGCTAAAACGATCTACTACGATTTAGGGTTTTCACCACATAATCGGAACATCCTACTCGTGATTGAGCCTCGCGGCCACGCACGGTGATCGTAAGCCGATCCTAGACAAGGCCTAAAAACCAACACAAAGTTGATCCCCGGAACATCCTGTCTAGGGCTAGCAAATTACACCCTACGCGCCGCTGGATCCTTCAACCCTTTGTAAGGCCTAACTATTGCAGATATTAAACTAATCCTTGAAGAACAAGGAGCAACCATAACGGATCGGATCTACTAAATAATGATCAAGCGGGGTGCCGCCCCTACACCTAAGATAGGTGTAGGGCGGCTAGATGTCTAAGGGTTGCACGACGACATCATATGATACGAAGAACAATGCTAACCCTAACACACCTAAGATAACTACGTTGCTCGCCATCAAAAAGGCTTCAGTACGAGCAACGCATGAACAACGAATAAACTTGTACTGCCTAGATCGCAAGATGCGATCTAGGCAGCATGATGCTTACCCGGAAGAAACCCTCGAGACAAGGGAGTTGGCGATGCGCCTAGATTGGTTTGTGGTGAACGTGATTGTTGTTTATTTCATAAACCCTAGATACATATTTATAGTCCGTAGACTTTCTAACGTGGGAATAATCCCAACCGTGCACGAGTCAAGCTCTAACTAATCGACACGTATCCTACTATGTTACAGATACACGGGCAAACTAGCCCAAACTTTGCATAACAGGCCGATTCACGTATTTCTTCCACGTATATTCTTCAAGTCCATCTTGATCGCGGCCCACCTCTGATCCAGTCAAATTCTGGTGATAACACATGCCCCCCTGGTTTTGGAATTTATAATTCCAAGATCACTCTGTTTTTCTTCGTCGGGTCATGTCGTGGCAGAACCGTTGCAGTATCCTTCATCATGACGCTTTGCCTCTTCCACTTCCGCGTGTCCTGGCAAATTTATTCCTGTTGGGCACCACCTCCTCGGAAACTGCTGTGGCATTAAATCTCCACTATATCTCCCTTATTTAACTGCGCCGAACGGTTTGTCACTTTATCCCTCTGCTCTGCTCCGGCCATCGGCACCTAAAAAACCCTCTTCCCCTGCAACAATGTCATCCTCTTCCTCCATCTCCTCAGGCCTCTCCCTCCAGTCTTCCTCCTCGAGCGAGCAAGAGTGGAACTTTGATCATGTGCCAAACGGCCCACCCGAAGCACTCGTCGGGTCAGATGGTGACCTACCTCTGACCGATGGGGAAGACGACCTCAAGTTCCTCATCGAAGGGGAGCTGAAAAGCGAAAGCGAAGACGACCTCCACCCCTGGGTGAAACCCACCTCCTCCGACGGGAAGGAGGAAGAAGAAGAAGTAGAGGAAGAAGAGGACAAGGAGAAGGATGATTCCTCCTCCTCCGCTGGGCATCCGCCGGCAAAGCGATTCCGCGCTTGGGCGGACAGCGAGGACGATGATGATGACGAGGAGGAAGAGGAAAAGGAGGAAGATGATTCCTCCTCCTCCGCTGGGTATCCGCCGGCAAAGCGCCTCCGCACTTGGGCGGACAGCGAGGATGATGATGATGACGAGGAAGAAGAGGCTCCGGCCGAGGGCTGGGGCAGCAGCGACGAGGAACTCCCTGGAAGCAGCGCCGACGGCAGCTACAATGGCGACGATGAGGACAACGACTAGTGTAGGACTAGTAGTAGTAGTGCACTAGGCATCGGATCCCCCCTTTTAGAGCCATCGGCTCTTTCTTGTAAAGCCGCTCCTTTGAATCAATAAGAATTGTTCTTCCAACTTGACTCTTAATTAATCCAATTTCAAGTCTTCCATTTGCCGCACCAAGACCGATAGCAACGTATCGGATTTTTTTGCCTCAGACGCCCATGAAGCCAGACTCAGATACCAATTAGACCGTCAGTCAAGCGCTTCTCAAATTCAGACTGTAATTTGATATCTGACCATAATATTTTGCAATCCTATAGCCGATGGCTGTTCATCGGCTGTTTTGAGAATCCAGTCTCCTTCAGTTTCTTGCAGCAACAGGACGGTCCAAATCCTGTAGATGACGACGGCTTCCCTTTCAGACTCCCTTCCGCAGCTCTAGTAGTCTTCTTCTGCAACAACTCGCCGCTTTCGAAGAAGGTTATGATGCAGGGTCAGCCGATGCAACTCCAATCGGCTCCCAAAAAACAGAGTGTCTACCAAATCAGCTGCCCCCCGAGCCTCAGTTAAGGTGAGAACAGTGGCGAGGATACACAGTTCAGTCCAAGGGCCCTGAACTCAAGCAATTTGAGACAGCCACCATGCAGAGGTCCTAATCATGCCTTCGAGCGTAGCTGGGAAAGTGGCCAACTCAGCCAGGCCGACGGTAGATACACCGGAGCAGATCACCTTTTCTTCTTTTGAAAGCCGATACCGACTCGGACACGCAGCTGGTAGATCTTGTACTAGAGTCGATGGCTGTACATCGGCTTTGTTTCTTAGCTCTAAAGTCGATGTCCTTGCATCGGCTGTATACCATGAGAGTATTTTTTTTTACTGGCCGATTTTCTATCGGCCCCCAATATTTCTCTGCACATGTATCGCACATGTTCCTCTGATTAGGTGCCCCCCGAGCCGAATCTGTCAGGTAACTGCAGATATCGGCTCTGTAGTTAGCCAAGGTATTGTATTTGCACGTCAGCTTCGGTAGAACAAATGTTGATTTTCATCAGCCGACGTGAAACCGCTGCCCATCAGATCGACGTTGAACACAGGCAGAACGTATGGTGAGGATAATTTTGGCCGATTGCTGGAATCGGCCTCCATGTTGATCGAAGCGCTCAATGAAGGTTTTGCAATGTCCCTCCATAGATCTTTGGGGCCGATCCCAAGGATCGGCCTCGTCACGTTTGTCCATAGGTTTGCTCTTGCTACACGGTCAGGCCGGTGGATATCACCAGCCTAACCCCGTTCTTCGACACGTCGATGCGCTCGCAGTCGCCCAAATTGATGCCTGAGAGTGGTTATTGGCCTGCTGTTTCCCAAGCGTTCATGCCAGCCGTTGAAATCTCGGCTGAGTCATCGGCCTGGACGACCTCTACCTCATCTCCATCCCACTGTATTACGCATTGGTGCATCGTGGAGGGAATGCAACAGTTGGCGTGGATCCAATCTCTTCCCAGCAGGACAGCCTAGGTGCTCTTGCTATCGACGATAAAGAACATCGTAGGGATGGTTTTCCTTCCTACGGTCAGATCCACGTTCAGAACACCTTGTGCGTCAGACGCTTGGCCGTTGAAATCGCTCAATGTCACGTTGGTCTTGATGAGATCTGAGCCAGAGCGTCCCAACCGACGTAGCATGGAGTATGGCATAATGTTGACTGCCGCTCCGGTGTCCACCGGCATCTTGTTGACGGGCCTCCCATCGATATAACCTCGCAAGTACGGGGCCTTCGGATGATCGCAGCTTCTTTCTCGTGGCTTCTCAAAGATAACCGGCCGTGGGCCGCGGTCAAGTTGTGCCACGGGTGCTTCGTCTAATCCTGGAGCACTAAACTCCGTCGAAGGATGAACACCATATTTGTGCCGGCCGATGTTTCATCATCGGCTTTCCTTTGCTGGGGCGCCACTCCATTTTTTGTGGTCGACCCTCTTCATCTAGGGTTCGTTGAATTTTCGCGGCCGAGATCGGGCCGCGCCTTCCTTAGCGTGTGCAGGTATAGCCTTTCGGCTTCCTCCAAGCCACGCAGTCGCTGAACCCTACGCTTTTGGGAACGGCTGAGTCCATCGGGGCACCACCTTGGCCGGTGGTACCTGTCTTCTTCTTCTTCTTCATCGTCTTCCAAATCCTCGAGACCTTCCACTCGAGGGGACTCAGCGTGCTTGTTCCGAGGCGGGAGAGGTCCTAGACGTTGGAACACGGACATGTTAGCTGCATCCTCCCTCTTCTGTTTACATTCTGGGCAGTTGCCGATTGTGGGCAATCGGCTCATTCCTGAATCCCAGTAGTGTCTGAAGAAGGGACAGTCCCAGTGCTTATCTTCGTCGTCTTGCTCCCTTGACTTTTCCTTGGCACGGCGCTCGTACTCCTCCTCATCGCGATCATGCCGACGATGTCTCCTGGCTTCCCTAGCCAGACGATCTCTTTCATCATCATCATTGGATCGTCGGCGTCGGTCATACTGACTCACATACTTGTTGAGGAGGTGATCAGAGAGAGGTCGCTGATATCTTACGTTCCTTACTTCTCCCTCTGTGATGTAGCGCTTGCCATCGTGACGGAGCCGATCGCGTGGAGCGGCTTCCTCTGTATCCTTGCTATGAGAGCAGCTGCCCTCATCTCCATCCTTACCAGAGTGGTGTCCAGGTCCTACCATGTTGATGTTGAGCGAGAATCCCGGCTGGCACCCTCCAGGGTAAGTGCACTCCACCATGTTAACGGCGGGGAAGGGGTGTGTGTCGACTTTCATGGCGTACTGGTTGAAAATTAGACGTCCTTGTTCTATCGCCATTTGGATCTGCTGACGCCACACCCTGCAGTTGTTGGTGGTATGGGAGAACGAGTTATGCCATTTGCAGTATGGCTTCCCGTTCAGCTCCTGTACCGTGTGGACTTTGAGGCCTTCGGGTAATTTCAACTGCTTCTCCTTAAGTAAGAGGTCAAAAATTTCCTCAGTTTTAGTTACGTCGAAATCAAACCCTCTGGGTGGACCTAGTGGCTTAACCCATTTGCAGGATATGGGGGTTGCCCCCCGAGTCCATTCAGCCACTGCTACCTCTTGATCTCCCGCAGAGCCTTCGTCTTCGTCTGCCTCAACCAGGACTGCCGCACGCTTGAATTTGTCCTGGTACAAGTCTGGGTGGCGCTGTTCATATAACG
>NC_061513.1:286122615-286280106 GCF_022539505.1 Lolium rigidum
GAGGGTTTTGTATTGTACAAGTTACGGAGTCCGGGTAGGTTTCTAACTCCTCCCGCAAGATTACAAATAATGCTTCCTATTACAACTCTAGCTTTCCTTAACAATATCTTGGGCTTCCGAACCTTCTTATTCTTCGGGTAGTGGGCCTTCGATAAACCCCGGGTACCATCATCGGCAGGCCCATTGGGGATGCCTATGTCAGTAGCCCCCGAGATTTTGCTTGAATCGTAGAGTCAGGGAAAATCTCCACTGTTTATTTTTACTCGACAATTCAAAACCTTTCTATATTTCTTCACATAAGTTTCTATATTGTGCAGGGATAATGGTAGTTGGGGCTAGTTCATCTGACGGATCAGGTACTAGTTAACTGCTCTAGTGGCAATCCGCAAAAACCTACTTCAAAATCACGTCCCTGGACATGATCTTGGGATACTGGTGTAAACTTCGACAGGTGCCGCTTAAGATCTTACCATTCTGTCGAGTCCCAGTTATATTTATCGGGTACCTAACGCGTCCGTTAGGATATTTCTTCGTATCTGTTGATACGGATAAAAGTAGCAAACCGACGTCAGAGACGGCGCCACGCCTCACAGAACGGATCTGGGGTCTTACCTTCGCAAAGTTCTGCGGCATTCAGAAATTTCTTGTGAATGACCCACCAGCAGTTCTGGGAGCCTCCCGGCTCTCAGTGTTGCCCGTCGCTGCTCGCCGGTGGGTTTTGGCCGGCAACACATTCTGGCACGCCCGGTGGGACATTCTACAGCAACTACGTCAACATCTGCAGCTGAGATGTCGGACGAACCAGTCACGTACGAAGATCTGCCTGAGGATCACAAGAAGAAGTATGATGAGATCAAAGCTGTCTTCGAAGCCGATCTCATCGGCTCTTTCGAGAGAACCCGTAAACATGGCATTAGGTTCAAAGGATTCTCACCCGAAGGCGTTCTCGATGAAGTAGATCTGTCTCTCCCTTCGGAGGAACGCACCAGAGCTCTGCGCCAGGAAGTTAATTACATGGTGGCTCATTCTCTACACCGTCATTCTGAGAGCCTGGTGAACACTTTGGAGCGTATTGCGGTCCGCGTGGTTCAGGAAATCATGAAGCATCAGTACTCTCCGTCAGGGCCTGCCCTAGGAACTCACCAGGGAGAAATACCGTTCCACACTAGACCGCAGCTGCCATTCACGCTTGCAGCTCCAGAGCCACAGGGTTCACCGGCATACGTCGTCTACAAGGTTGGAGGCGATCCTGGCGATTGCCAATTCCTGTATGAGCCGCCTAAGGAGATCCCACATGGATACGTGTGCACATACGTGCCGGACTGCAATAACTTGGCGCGCACGAACCAGATTGCAGCAGGAGAGATTCCTGGAGCAGATGCCGATAAACAGGCGTGGCTAGCTAAATATGCCACCGGAACGAGTCATGAAAGCTCAGCCCCTGCAGCTCATACCGTGGAACAAATCAGTACAATTTTGAGAGACCAGTTCGGCATCCTGCCAAAGAGGAGAACAGTCGGCTATTCCAAGCCGTACCCCAATGAATATGATTTGATTCCGCTGCCACCCAAGTATCGGCTCCCTGAGTTCTCAAAATTCAATGGATCAGAAGGGGCAAGCTCAATTGAGCATGTGAGCCGATATTTGGCACAGTTGGGCATGATTTCAGCATCAGACCCGCTACGTGTGAGGTTTTTTGCGCAATCTCTCACAGGACCAGCTTTTGGGTGGTACACCTCGTTGCCACCAGATTCAGTCCGGACATGGAAGCAACTGGAAGAGCAGTTTCACGTTCAACATCACTCAGAAGCTACCGAGGCTGGCATTGCCGATCTGGCACAGGTGCGGCAGAAGCGAGGAGAAACGGTGTCGGAGTACATTCAGCGTTTCAGGTCTGTCAAGAACCGATGTTATTCGGCTCGTTTAACTGAGAAAGAAGCAGTCGATCTGGCAGTGTTGGGCCTCGCAGCGCCGATCAAGGATCTGGCTTTCCAAGTGGAGTACAACTCACTGGCGCACATGGTTCAGAAATTAACATTGTATGAGCAGCGCCACCCAGAGCTGTACCAAGATAAGTTCAAACGCCCGATAGGCCTGGTCGAGACAGAAGAAGTTGAGGACTTTGCGGGAAGACCAGGAAGTAGCGATGGCTGAATGGGCTCGGGGGCAGCTCCCGTGTCCTGCAAATGGGTGAAACAACAAGGGCCAGCAAGAGGGTTTGACTTCGATATAAGCAAAGCTGAGCAGATATTCGATTTATTGCTTAAGAAAAAACAGCTAAAGTTACCCGAAGGCCATAAAATCCCTACGGCGTAAGAAATGAACGGGAGACCGTACTGCAAGTGGCATCACTCGTTCACCCATATCACCAATGACTGCAAAGAACTGCGTCGGCAGATCCAAACGGCGATCGAACAAGGCCGTTTGATCCTTGGTCAGTTTGCCATGAAAGTAGACACGCAACCGTTTCCTGGCGTCAACATGGTGGAACACAATCACTCCACGAGGCGTCAGCTGGATTTCTCATTCGAGGTTAACATGGCAGGGCTCCACGCGACCGGCCCCGATGCGATGATAAACGGTACATCACCGAGGAACAAGTGAGAAACGTGCGGTATCAACGACCGCTCTCCGCGCATCTCCTTAACAAGTATGAGCATCAGTACGACCGACGTCGGCGTTACGACATAGATGATGAAAGATATCGTCGGTCTGATACAGACAACGGAAAATATCGTCGGCATGATAGAAACGATGAAGGATATGAGGACCGCGCTGAAGGGAAGTCAAGAGAGCAGGAAGACATGGACAGACACTGGGATTGTCCTTTCTTTAAGCACTGCTGGGACTCAGGAATGAGCCGATTGCCTACAATCGACAACTGCCCGAAATGTAGACAGCAGAAGAAGGACACATGTGAGGTTTCAGTGTTCAAGCGTCTAGGGCCTCTCCCATCTCAGAACAGACGAGCTGAGTCATCTCAGGAAGAAGATTTCGAGGACTCAGAGGATGAAGAAGAAGATAGATACCACCGGCCAAGGTGTTGCCCTGATGGACTCAGTCACTCCCAAAAGCGTAGGGTTCAGAGGCTACGTAACTTGGAGGAAGCCGAGGCGCAGTACCTGTACACGTTGAGGAAAGCGCGGCCCGATCTGGCCGTGAAAATTCAGCAAACTTTGGAGGCGGAGAATCGTCCACCAAAGAAAGAATGGCGCCCCAAACAAATAAAAGCCGATGCGAAGGCATCGGCTGGCACAAATATGGTGTTCATACTTCCGTCGGAGTTTTGTGCTCCAAGAACCGAAGAAGTGCCGGTAGCACAGTTTGACCGCGGCCCACGGCCAGTCATCTTTGAAAAGCCACGAGAGAAGAGCTACAGACATTTGAAGGCCCTGTACCTAAAAGGTTATATCAATGGGCAGCATGTCGGCAAGATGATGGTTGACACAGGAGCGGCAGTCAATATAATGCCATACTCCATGCTACGGCGATTGGGACGCTCTAACGCAGATCTGATCAAAACCAACGTCACACTAAGCGACTTCAACGGCCAAGCATCAGAAACGCAAGGAGTGCTGAACGTGGATCTAACCGTGGGCCGAAAAACCATCCCTACATCATTCTTCATCGTCGATAGCAAAAGCACCTACGTTGTCCTGCTAGGGAGGGATTGGATTCACGCCAACTGCTGCATTCCATCCACAATGCACCAATGCCTGATACAGTGGGATGGAGATGAAGTGGAGGTCGTTCATGCAGATGACTCGATCGAGATCTCAATAGCTGGCATGAATATTTGGGACGCAGACGACCAAGAGCCGATCTCTGGAGTCAGTTTGGATGGCTGTGAGCGCATCGAAGCTTCAAAAAACGGGGTGAGGCTGGTCTTATCCACCGGCCTGACAGAGTAGCAAGAGCAAAACCAATGGACGTACGTGGCAAGGCCGATCCCTGCGATCGGCCCCAAAAAATAAAAAGCAATGATCTCACCTCAAGCATGTCACGTAGCCGTAGTAGGGAGACTCCCTCCCGTAGTAGAGCACAAATAAGGTGTAAACCTTCATTGAGCAATGCAATCGAAAAGGAGGCCGATTCCAGCAATCGGCCCAAATTACCCTCACCATACGTTGCGCCTGCGTTCAGCATTGATCTAACAGGAGACAAAAAGCATCAGGCTACGAGGACGTAGCAGGTGGAGCCAACGTTCAGGTGCAGTTCCTGGAATCGGATGACTGGAAAGCCGATATCTTCAATTACTTGAAAGATTCGGCTCGGGGGGCACCTAAGGATTAATATTTCCCAAGTATGTGGGATGACGGACAGTGAAATATGGGGGCCGATGCACGAAATCTGCCAGTAAAAAAAAATATACAAAGCAACAGGACGCAAAGCACAGCCGATGCACAGACATCGACTTTAGACTAGAAGGCCGATGCGCAGCCATCGACTCTAGAGGTACAAACTGTTACAAGGTATCTGTTGCGGTCAGAAACCCACTGGCGAGCAGCGACGAGCAACACAGTAGAGCCGGGAACAACTTAGGGCTGCGGCTGGCCCTGGTCCCTCCGAGCGACGGCCCGCAAAGCCTCTGGTACGCACGTCCGATGCTGATGCAAGGGCGTGCCACCTGACCTATACCTTGTCAGGAGGTGATGGAGATGCCTCGCTTAGTTTCCTGCATGGCATACATGTAAACATTAAATACGAGCCTCGATCGGCTCTCGGGTTGTCCTGTGAATCGGCTCAAGGAGCCGATCCACCCATGATTCGTACGAGGTGCACGAATATATGGTGGTCCTGCTTGATCAAGATAAAGCTAAAGCGATCTACGACGATTTAGGGTTTTCACCGCATAATCGGATCATCCTACTCACGATTGGGCCTCGCGGCCACGCACGGTGATCGTAAGCCGATCCTAAACAAGGCCTAAAAACCAACACGAGGTTGGTCCCCGGAACATCCTGTCTAGGACTAGCAAACGACACCCTACGTGCCGCTGGATCCTCCAACCCTTTGTAAGGCCTAACTATTGCGGATATTAAACTAATCCTTGAAGAACAAGGAGCAACCGTAACGGATCGGATCTACTAAATAATGATCAAGCGGGGTGCCGCCCCTACACCTAAAATAGGTGTAAGGGCGGCTAGATGCGTAAGGGTTGCACTACGACAAGCATATGATACGAGGAACAATGCTAACCCTAACACATCTAAGATAACTACGTTGCTCGCCATCAAAAAGGCTTCGATACGAGCAACGCATGAACAACATAAGCTTGTGCTGCCTAGATCGCAAGATGCGATCTAGGCAGCATGATGCTTACCGGTAGAAACCCTCGAGACGAAGGAGTTGGCGATGCGCCGAGATTGATTTGGGGTGAACGTTGGTTGTTGTTTTTTCATAAACCCTAGATACATATTTATAGTCCGTAGACTTTCTAACGTGGGAATAATCCCAACCGTGCACGAGGCCAATTCTAACTAACCGACACGTAACCTACTATGTTACAGATACACGGGCAAACTAGCCCAAACTTTGCATAACAGGCCGATTCACGTATTTCCTCCATGTATATTCTTCAAGTCCATCTTGATCGTGGCCCACCTCTGACTTGGTCAAATTCTGGTGATAACACATGCCCCCCTGGTTTTGGAATTGATAATTCCAAAATCACTCTGTTTTTTCTTCGTCGGGTCATGTCATGGCAGAGCAGAAACATTGCAGTATCCTTCATCATGATGCCTTGTCTTCTCAATTTCTCTGCAAAATTTGATAACTTTAGCATCACTCCCTCGGAAACTGCAATGGCATTAAACCTCCACTAGGCTCCTTCTTTATTTAACTACGCTGATTGATCAGCCCTCTTCATCCCCTTCCTCTGTTCTAGCTATCGGCACCGAAAAAACCCTCTTTCCCTGTAGCAATGTCTTCCTCTTCCTCCGTCTCCTCCGGCCTCTCCCTTCAGTCCTTCTCCTCGAGCGAGCCGGAGTGGCACTCCGATCATGTGCCAGATGGCGACCTGCCTCTGACCGATGGGGAAGATGACCTCAAGTTCCTCACCGAAGGGAAGCTGATAAGCGAAAGCGAAGACGACCTCCATCCCTGGGTGAAACCCACCTCCTCCGACGGGAAGGAGGAAGAAGAAGTAGAGGAAGAAGAGGAAAAGGAGGAGGGTGATACGTCTCCAACGTATCGATAATTTCTTGTGTTCCATGCCACATTATTGATGTTATCTACATGTTATATGCACACTTTATGTCATATTCGTGCATTTTCTGGAACTAACCTATTAACAAGATGCCGAAGTGCCGGTTCTCGTTTTCTCGCTGTTTTTGGTTTCAGAAATCCTAGTAACGAAATATTCTCGGAATCGGACGAAATCAACGCCAAAGTTCCTATTTTCATCGGAAGCATCCGGAACACCCGGGAAGGATCGGAGGGGAGCCCCGGGGGCCCCACACCACACCCCGGCGCGGCCAAGGGGGCGCGCCCCTAGGGTGTGGGCCCCCGGAGACCCTCCGGCGCCGCCTCTCCGCCTATATAAAGCCCCGGGATCAGAAAACCCTAACGCGTTCGACGAAAACCACAAAAACCTTCCGGAGCCGCCGCCATCGCGAAGCCAAGATCCGGGGACAGGAGTCTCCGTTCCGGCACCCTGCCGGAGCGGGGAAGTGCCCCGGAAGGCTTCTCCATCGACACCGCTGCCATCTCCACCGCCATCTTCATCACCGCTGCTGCTCCCATGAGGAGGGAGTAGTTCTCCATCGAGGCTCGGGGCCGTACCGGTAGCTATGTGGTTCATCTCTCTCCTATGTGTTTCAATACAATAATCTCATGAGCTGCCTTACATGATTGAGATTCATATGATGATGCTTGTAATCTAGATGTCATTATGCTAGTCAAGTGAGTTTTACTTATGTGATCTCCGGAGACTCCTTGTCCCACGTGTGTAAAGGTGACGAGTGTGTGCACCGTGTGGGTCTCTTAGGCTAGATTTCACAGAATACTTATTCACTCGTTGAATGGCATAGTGAGGTGCTTATTTATATCTCTTTATGATTGCAATGTGTTTGTATCACAATTTATCTATGTGCTACTCTAGTGATGTGTTATTAAAGTAGTTTTATTCCTCCCGCACGTGTGCAAAGGTGACAAGTGTGTGCACCGTGTTAGTACTTGGTTTATGCTATGATCATGATCTCTTGTAGATTGAGAAGTTAACTATTGCTATGATAATATTGATGTGATCTATTCCTCCTACATATGCATGAAGGTGACGAGTGTGCATGCTATGTTAGTACTTGGTTTAGTCTATTGATCTATCTTACACTAAAGGTTACTAAAATATGAGCATTATTGTGGAGCTTGTTAACTCCGGCATTGAGGGTTCGTGTAATCCTACGCAATGTGTTCATCATCCAACAAGTGTAGAGTATGCATTTATCTGTTCTGTTATGTGATCAATGTTGAGATTGTCCACTAGTGAAAGTCTTTTCCCTAGGCCTTGTTCCTAAATACTGCTGAGTTACTACTGCTTGTTTACTGTTTTACTGCGTTACTACTGCTGCAATACCACCACCATCAACTACACGCCAAGCACTTTTCTGGCACCGTTGCTACTGCTCATACTTATTTATACCACCTGTATTTCACTATCTCTTCGCCGAACTAGTGCACCTATTAGGTGTGTTGGGGACACAAGAGACTTCTTGCTTTGTGGTTGCGGGGTTGCATGAGAGGGATATCTTTGACCTCTTCCTCCCCGAGTTCGATAAACCTTGGGTATCCACTTAAGGGAAACTTGCTGCTGTTCTACAAACCTCTCGCTCTTGGAGGCCCAACACTGTCTACAAGAATAGAAGCTCCCGTAGACATCAAGCACTTTTCCGGCGCCGTTGCCGGGAACTGAAGAAAAGCTACACCACAAAGATTTCTAACTCCCACGTCAACTACGCACCGAGCATATTTTCCGGCGCCGTTGCCGGGGAGGAAAGGTAAAAGGCTCTCATACTACGGTCTCGGGTAAAGTATTTTTCCGGCGCCGTTGTGTGTGTGCTCAAAGCTATTTCCTTTAGATCCTGCAATTGCATCTTGTTGTTTCTTGTTTACACTAGTTTGGCATAATGTACAAGAGTGAGCTTCTTATTCTATTTCCTGATTTAAAACATGGATTGTTTGATGCGAAAATTAAAAAACCTATGAAATCTTCTTTGCATGCTGGTAGTAATATTAGTATGAATGCTTTGAACACCATTGTTGACAATAATATAGAAAGTTCTAAGCTTGGGGAAGCTGGTTTTCATGATATTTTTAGTCCCCCAAGCATTGAGGAGAAAATTTTCTTTGATGATACTTTGCCTCTTATTTATGATGATAATGATAGTGGTCTTTTGGTGCCACCTACTATGGAGAGTAAATTTTGTTGTGATTATACTATGCCTCCTACACTTGATGAGAATAATAATGATAGCTACTTTGTTGAATTTGCTCCCGCTACAACTAATAAAATTGATTATGCTTATGTGGAGAGTAATAATTTTATGCATGAGACTCATGATAAGAATGCTTTATGTGATAGTTATATTGTTGAGTTTGCTCATGTTGCTACTGAAAGTTATTATGAGAGAGGAAAATATGGTTGTAGAAATTTTCATGTTACTAAAACACCTCTCTATGTGCTGAAATTTTTCAAGCTACACTTGTTTTATCTTCCTATGCTTGTTACTTTGCTCTTCATGAACTTGTTTATTTACAAGATTCCCTTGCATAGGAAGCATGTTAGACTTAAATTTGTTTCAAATTTGCCTCTTGATGCTCTCTTTTGCTTCAAATACTATTTCTTGCGAGTGCATCATTAAAACTGCTGAGCCCATCTTAATGGCTAAAAAGAAAGAACTTCTTGGGAGATAACCCATGTGTTATTTTGCTACAGTACTTTGTTTTTATTTTGTGTCTTGGAAGTTGTTTACTACTGTAGCAACCTCTCCTTATCTTAGTTTTATGTTTTGTTGTGCCAAGTAAAGTCTTTGATAGTAAAGTAAGTACTAGATTTGGATTACTGCGCAGTTCCAGATTTCTTTGCTGTCACGAATCTGGGTCTAATTCTCTGTAGGTAACTCAGAAAATTATGCCAATTTACGTGAGTGATCCTCAGATATGTACGCAACTTTCATTCAATTTGAGCATTTTCGTTTGAGCAAGTCTGGTGGCCTAATAAAATCCATCTTTACGGACTGTTCTGTTTTGACAGATTCTTCCTTTTATTTCGCATTGCCTCTTTTGCTATGTTGGATGAATTTCTTTGATCCACTAATGTCCAGTAGCATTATGCAATGTCCAGAAGTGTTAAGAATGATTGTGTCACCTCTGAACATGTGAATTTTTATTATGCACTAACCCTCTAATGAGTGGTTTTGAGTTTGGTGTGGAGGAAGTTTTCAAGGGTCAAGAGAGGAGGATGATATACTATGATCAAGGAGAGTGAAAGCTCTAAGCTTGGGGATGCCCCGGTGGTTCATCCCTGCATATTTCAAGAAGACTCAAGCGTCTAAGCTTGGGGATGCCCAAGGCATCCCCTTCTTCATCGACAAATTATCAGGTTCCTTCTCTTGAAACTATATTTTTATTCGGTCACATCTTATGTGCTTTACTTGGAGCGTCTGTGTGCTTTTGTTTTTGTTTGTGTTTGAATAAATTGGATTACATCATGCTTGTGTGGGAGAGAGACACGCTCCGCTGGTTCGTATGAACACATGTGTTCTTAGCTCATAATATTCATGGCGAAGTTTCCTCTTCGTTAAATTGTTATATGGTTGGAATTGGAAAATGATACATGTAGTAATTGCTATAAATGTCTTGGGTAATGTGATACTTGGCAATTGTTGTGCTCATGTTTAAGCTCTTGCATCATATACTTTGCACCTATTAGTGAAGAATACATAGAGCATGCTAAAATTTGGTTTGCATATTTGGTTTCTCTAAGGTCTAGATAATTTCTAGTATTGAGTTTGAACAACAAGGAAGACGGTGTAGAGTCTTATAATGTTTTCAATATGTCTTTTATGTGAGTTTTGCTGCACCGGTTCATCCTTGTGTTTGTTTCAAATAAGCCTTGCTAGCCTAAACCTTGTATCGAGAGGGAATACTTCTCATACATCCAAAATACTTGAGCCAACCACTATGCCATTTGTGTCCACCATATCTACCTATACTACATGGTATTTTCCCGCCATTCCAAAGTAAATTGCTTGAGTGCTACCTTTAAAATTCCATCATTCACCTTTGCAATATATAGCTCATGGGACAAATAGCTTAAAAACTATTGTGGTATTGAATATGTAATTATGCACTTTATCTCTTATTAAGTTGCTTGTTGTGCGATAACCATGTTTACTGGGGAACGCCATCAACTCATTGTTGAATTTCATGTGAGTTGCTATGCATGTTCGTCTTGTCCGAAGTAAGGGCGATCTACACCGAGTTGAATGGTTTGAGCATGCATATTGTGAGAGAAGAACATTGGGCCGCTAACTAAAGCCATGATTCATGGTGGAAGTTTCAGTTTTGGACAAACATCCTCAAGTCTCTAATGAGAAAAGAATTAATTGTTGTCAAATGCTTAAAGCATTAAAAGAGGAGTCCATTATCTCGTTGTCTATGTTGTCCCGGTATGGATGTCTAAGTTGAGAATAATCAAAAGCGAGAAATCCAAATGCGAGCTTTCTCCTTAGACCTTTGTACAGGCGGCATAGAGGTACCCCTTTGTGAAACTTGGTTAAAGCATATGTATTGCGGTGATAATCCAGGTAGTCCAAGCTAATTAGGACAAGGTGCGGGCACTATTGGTACACTATGCATGAGGCTTGCAACTTATAAGATATAATTTACATGATGCATATGCTTTATTACTACCGTTGACAAAATTGTTTCATGTTTTCAAAATCAAAGCTCTAGCACAAATATAGCAATCGATGCTTTTCCTCTATGAGGACCATTCTTTTACTTTCAATGTTGAGTCAGTTCGCCTATTTCTCTCCACCTCAAGAAGCAAACACTTGTGTGAACTGTGCATTGATTCCTACATACTTGCTTATTGCACTTATTATATTACTCTATGTTGACAATATCCATGAGATATACATGTTACGAGTTGAAAGCAACCGCTGAAACTTAATCTTCTTTTGTGTTGTTTCAATACCTTTACTTTGAATTATTGCTTTATGAGTTAACTCTTATGCAAGACTTATTGATGCTTGTCTTGAAGTGCTATTCATGAAAAGTCTTTGCTTTATGATTCACTTGTTTACTCATGTCATATACATTGTTTTGATCGCTGCATTCACTACATATGCTGTACAAATAGTATGATCAAGGTTATGATGGCATGTCACTCCAGAAATTATCTTTGTTATCGTTTTACCTGCTCGGGACGAGCAGTAACTAAGCTTGGGGATGCCGATACGTCTCCAACGTATCGATAATTTCTTGTGTTCCATGCCACATTATTGATGTTATCTACATGTTATATGCACACTTTATGTCATATTCGTGCATTTTCCGGAACTAACCTATTAACAAGATGCCGAAGTGCCGGTTCTCGTTTTCTCGCTGTTTTTGGTTTCGAAATCCTAGTAACGAAATATTCTCGGAATCGGACGAAATCAACGCCAAAGTTCCTATTTTCATCGGAAGCATCCGAACACCCGGGAAGGATCAGAGGGGAGCCCTGGGGGCCCCACACCACACCCCGGCGCGGCCAAGGGGGGGGGGCGCCCCCCTAGGGTGTGGGCCCCCCAGAGACCCTCTGGCGCCGCCTCTCCGCCTATATAAAGCCCCGGGATCAGAAAACCCTAACGCGTTCGACGAAAACCACAAAAACCTTCCAGAGCCGCCGCCATCGCGAAGCCAAGATCTGGGGGACAGGAGTCTCTGTTCCGGCACCCTGCCGGAGCGGGGAAGTGCGCCCGGAAGGCTTCTCCATCGACACCGCTGCCATCTCCACCGCCATCTTCATCACCGCTGCTGCTCCCATGAGGAGGGAGTAGTTCTCCATCGAGGCTCGGGGCTGTACCGGTAGCTATGTGGTTCATCTCTCTCCTATGTGTTTCAATACAATAATCTCATGAGCTGCCTTACATGATTGAGATTCATATGATGATGCTTGTAATCTAGATGTCATTATGCTAGTCAAGTGAGTTTTACTTATGTGATCTCCGGAGACTCCTTGTCCCACGTGTGTAAAGGTGACGAGTGTGTGCACCGTGTGGGTCTCTTAGGCTAGATTTCACAGAATACTTATTCACCTGTTGAATGGCATAGTGAGGTGCTTATTTATATCTCTTTATGATTGCAATGTGTTTGTATCACAATTTATCTATGTGCTACTCTAGTGATGTGTTATTAAAGTAGTTTTATTCCTCCCGCACGTGTGCAAAGGTGACGAGTGTGTGCACCGTGTTAGTACTTGGTTTATGCTATGATCATGATCTCTTGTAGATTGAGAAGTTAACTATTGCTATGATAATATTGATGTGATCTATTCCTCCTACATATGCATGAAGGTGACGAGTGTGCATGCTATGTTAGTACTTGGTTTAGTCTATTGATCTATCTTACACTAAAGGTTACTAAAATATGAGCATTATTGTGGAGCTTGTTAACTCCGGCATTGAGGGTTCGTGTAATCCTACGCAATGTGTTCATCATCCAACAAGTGTAGAGTATGCATTTATCTGTTCTGTTATGTGATCAATGTTGAGATTGTCCACTAGTGAAAGTCTTTTCCCTAGGCCTTGTTCCTAAATACTGCTGAGTTACTACTGCTTGTTTACTGGTTTTATCATGCGTTACTACTCGCTGCAATACCACCACCATCAACTACACGCCAAGCACTTTTCTGGCACCGTTGCTACTGCTCATACTTATTTATACCACCTGTATTTCACGATCTCTTCGCCGAACTAGTGCACCTATTAGGTGTGTTGGGGACACAAGAGACTTCTTGCTTTGTGGTTGCAGGGTTGCATGAGAGGGATATCTTTGACCTCTTCCTCCCTGAGTTCGATAAACCTTGGGTATCCACTTATGGGAAACTTGCTGCTGTTCTACAAACCTCTGCTCTTGGAGGCCCAACACTGTCTACAAGAATAGAAGCTCCCGTAGACATCAGAGGGCGACCCCCCTCCCCCGCTAAGCTTCTGCCGGCAAAGCGATTCCGCGCTTGGGCGGACAGCGAAGACGATGATGATGACGAGGAGGAAGAGGAGGATGATGAATCCTCCTCCTCCATCGGATATCCGCCGACAAAGCGCTTCCACTCTTGGGCGGACAGCGAGGATGATGATGATGACGAGGAAGACGAAGCTCCGGCCGAGGGCTGGGGCAGCAGCGACGAGGAACTTCCTGGGAGCAGCGCCGATGACATCGACGACGGCGACGATGAGGACAGCGACGACTAGTAGAGTGGGACTAGTAGTAGCAGTGCACTAGGCACCAGATCCCTCTTTTGAGAGCCATCGGCTCTTTCCTGTAAAGCCGCTCTTTTGAATTAATGAAAATTGTTCTTCCAATTTATCTTTCAATTAATCCAATTTCAATCCTTCCGCTTGCCACACCAAGACCGATAGCAACGTATCGGATCTTTCTTCCTTAGACGCCCATGAAGCCGGACTCAGATATCGATTAGACCGTCAGTCAAGCACTTCTCAAATTCAGACTGTGATTTGATACCTGACAATGATATTTCGCCACCCTATAGCCGATGACTGTTCATCGGCTATTTTGAGAATCCAGTCTCCTTCCTTTTCTTGTAGCAACAGGACGGTCCAAACCCTGTAAAAGACGACGGCTTCCCTTTCCGGCTCCTCTCCGTAGCCTTAGCAGTCTTCTTCTGCAAACAGCTCATCGCTTTCGGAGAAGGTCATGATGCAGGGTCAGCCGATGCAACTCCAATCGGCTCCAAAGAATAGAGCATCCACCGAGTTAGTTGCCCCCCGAGCCTTAATCAAGGCGAGCATACCAGCGACTTGCCCCCATTGATCGGCTTTCTTCGCTGAACGCCGATGTTGTAGATGACACACCAACAGCTTAATGAGAAAGAGGCTGCCTTGCATGCCAAATTGATGTTACCGCTGAACTGGCACGAAGGGTTATCGGCTCATTGCAGCCGAGGCTGCTCTCATTGTGCATTCCCTCCAAGGAAACAAAAGTTCTTGAAGCCAAACTGAAAACCATCTTGGCAAAAATCTGAGCCTTGAACACGTACTAGAGTCGATGACTGTGCATCGGCTTTGTTCCTTAGTTCTGAAGTCGATGTCCTTGCATCGGCTGTATATCGTGATGCTGATTTTTTTTACTGGCCGATTTTTCCTATCGGCCCCCAATGTTTCACTGCACACATGTTCATCTGCACATGTTCATCTGATTAGATGCCCCGAGCCGAATCTGCCAGGTGACTGCAGATATCGGCTTTGTGGTTAACCAAGGCACTGTATTCGCACGTCGGCTCCATTAGGATTCGTGTTGACTCTCATCCGCCGACGTGACCGCTGCCCAATAGATTGATGTTGAACACAAGCAGAACATGTGGTGAAGATAATTTTGGCCGATTGCTGGAATCGGCCTCCATATTGAATCGCTCAATGAAGGCTTTGTAATGTTCCTCCATAGATCTTTGGGGCCGATCCAAAGGATCGGCCTCGCCACGTTTCTCATCGGTTTGTTCTTGCTACTCGGTCAGGCCAGTGGATAAGACCAGCCTAACCCTGCCCTTTGTCACGTCGATGCGCTCGCAGTCGTCCAAATTGATACCTGAGAGTGGCTCTTGGCCTGCTGCTTCCCAAGCATTCATTCCAGCCGTTGAAATCTTGGCTGAGTCATCGGCCTGGACGACCTCTACCTCATCTCCATCCCACTGTATTACGCATTGGTGCATTGTGGAGGGAATGCAGCAGTTGGCGTGGATCCAATCTCTTCCTAGCAGAACAGCATAAGTGCTCTTGCTATCGACGATGAAGAACGTCGTAGGGATAGTTTTCCTTCCCACGGTCAGATCCACGTTCAGAACACCTTGTGCGTCAGACGCTTGGCCGTTGAAATCGCTCAATGTCACATTGGTCTTGATCAGATCCGAGCTAGAGCGTCCCAACCTACGTAGCATAGAGTATGGCATAATGTTGACTGCCGCTCCGGTGTCCACCAGCATCTTATTGACAGGCCTCCCATCAATATAACCTCGCAAGTACAAGGCCTTCGGATGTCCGTAGCTTCTTTCTCGTGGCTTCTCAAAGATAACCGGCCGTGGGCCGCAGATCAAGTTGTGCCACGGGTGCCTCGTCTAATCCCGGAGCACTGAACTCCGAAGGAAGGATGAACACCATGTTTGTGCCAGCCGATGTTTCATCATCGGCTTTCCTTTGCTTGGGGCGCCACTCCATTTTTTGTGGTCGACCCTCTTCGTCCAGGGTTCGCTGGATCTTCGCGGCCAGATCAGGTCGCGCTTTCCTTAGCGTGTGCAGGTATAACCTTTCGGCTTCCTCCAAGCCACGCAGTCGCTGAACCCTACGCTTTTGGGAGCGGCTGAGTCCATCAGGGCACCACCTTGGCCGGTGGTACCTGTCTTCTTCTTCTTCGTCGACTTCCAAATCCTCGAGATCTTCCACTCGAGGGGACTCAACGTGTTTGTTCCGAGGCGGGAGAGGCCCTAAGAGTTGGAACACGGACACGTTGGCTGCCTCCTTCTTCTTCTGGTTACATTCTGGGCAATTGCCGATTGTAGGCAATCGGCTCATTCCTGAGTCCCAGCAGTGTCTGAAGAAGGGACAGTCCCAGTGCCTATCTTCGTCGTCTTGCTCCCTTGCCTTTTCCTTGGCACGGCGCTCGTACTCCTCCTCATCGCGATCATGCCGACGATGTCTTCTGGCTTCTCTAGCCAGACGATCTCTTTCATCATCATCGCTGGATCGTCGGCGTTGGTCATACTGACTCACATACTTGTTGAGGAGGTGATCAGAGAGGGGTCGCTGATATCTCACGTTCCTTACTTCTCCCTCTGTAATGTAGCGCTTGCCATCGTGACGGAGCCGATCGCGTGGAGCGGCCTCCTCTGTGTCCTTGCTACGAGAACAGCTGCCCTCGTCTCCGTCCTTGCCAGCGTTGCTTCCAAGTCCTACCATGTTGATGCTGAACGAGGATCCTGGCTGGCAACCTTCAGGGTAAGTGCATTCCACCATGTTAACGGCGGGGAAGGGGTGGGTGTCGACCTTCATGGCGTACTGGTTAAAAATCAGACGTCCTTGTTCTATCGCCATTTGGATCTGCTGACGCCACACCCTGCAGTCGTTGGTGGCATGGGAGACCGAGTTATGCCATTTGCAGTATGGCTTTCCGTTCAGCTCCTGTACCGTGGGGATTTTGAGGCCTTCGGGTATCTTCAACTGCTTCTCCTTGAGTAGGAGGTCGAAGATTTGCTCGGCTTTGGTCACGTCAAAATCAAACCCTCTGGGCGGACCTGGTGGCTTCACCCATTTGCAGGACACGGGGGTTGCCCCCCGAGTCCATTCAGCCACTGCTACCTCTTGATCTCCCGCAGAGCCTTCATCTTCATCTGCCTCGACCAGGACTATTGCGCGCTTGAATTTGTCCTGGTACAAGTCCGGGTGGCGCTGTTCATATGCCGACAGTTTCTGAACCATGTGCGCCAATGAAGGGTAGTCTGCTTGGGAGGCCATGTCCTTGAGTGGCGATGCAAGGCCCGCCACTGCCAACTCGACTGCTTCCTTTTCAGTCACACGAACCGAATAACATCGGTTCCTAAGATTCCTGAAGCGCTGGATGTATTCTGTCACAGCTTCTCCACGCTTCGACGTATTTGTGCTAGATCGGCAAGGCCAGACTCGGAAGCCTCTGAGTGGTACTGCATATGGAACTGTTCTTCCAACTGCTTCCAAGTCCGGATCGAGTTTGGTGGCAACGAGGTGTACCACCCGAAAGCCGATCCCGTGAGGGACTGTGCGAAGAACCTCACGCGTAGTGGATCCGACACTGAGGCCGTTCCTAGGCTGTGCCAAATATCGGCTCACATGCTCGATGGAGCTGGAACCATCCGATCCACCGAATTTGGAGAAATCGGGGAGCCGATATTTGGGTGGTAGCGGGATCAACTCGTACTCGTCGGGGTACGGCTTGGAATAGCCGATTGTCCTCCTTTTCGGCACCATGCCGAACCGGTCTCTCGGCATGGTACCGATTTGATCCGCGGTGCTTGGCTGCAGGAGTTGAACTCGAAGATTCACCGGGGTGGCGTACTTAGCCAGCCATGCTTGCTTTTCCAGCTCTGAGCCAACTGCAGGAGCTGAGCTCTGGAGGTTCGTCGGAGTGGCATATTTAGCTAGCCACGTCTGCTTCTCAAGATCTGTCGCTGACGTTCCTCCTGTTTTCCCAGAAGTCCCTGCTGTTGCGGCCTGGTTTGTGAGCGCCCAGTTACCGCAATCTGGCACGTATGTGCACATGTATCCGTGAGGGATCTCCTTAGGCGCCTCATGCAAGAACTGGCAGTCACTAGGGTCACCACCGATCTTGTAGACGACGAATGCCGGTGAGTTCGGCACTTCTGGTGCTGCCAACGCAAATGGCAGCGGTGGACGGGACTGGAGTGGCATCTCTCCTTGATGTGTCCCGAGAGCTGGTCCTGACGGAGAGTATTGGTGCCTCATGATCTCCTGGATCACCCGAAGAGCGACACGCTCCAAAGTGTTCACCAGGTTCTCAGAGTGGCGGTGCAGCGAGTGAGCCACCATGTAGTTGATCTCCTGACGCAGGGACCTGGTGCGTTCTTCTGATGGGGCGGATAAGTCTATTCCATCGAGCGCACCGTCAGGCGAGAACCCTTTCCACCTGATGCCATGTGAACGGGTTCTGTGAAAAGAGCCGATGAGATCGGCCTCGAGGATATCTTTGACCTCGTCATACTTCTTCTTGAGCTCGTCGGTCAGATCCTCGTACGTGACTGGGGTGCCGTCCGCCATCTCGGATGTAGATGGCGATGTGGTTGATGTAGAAGATTGTCCCACCGAGTGTGCCAGAATGTGTTGCGGTCAGAAACCCACTGGCGAGCAGCGACGAGCAACACAGTAGAGCCGGGAACAACTTAGGGCTGCGGCTGGCCCTGGTCCCTCCGAGCGATGGCCCGCAAAGCCTCTGGTACGCACGTCCGATGCTGATGCAAGGGCGTGCCACCTGACCTATACCTGGTCAGGAAGGTGATGGAGATGCCTCGCTTAGTTTCCTGCATGGCGTACACGTAAACATTAAATACGAGCCTCGATCGGCTCTCGGGTTGTCTCGTGAATCGGCTCAAGGAGCCGATCCACCCATGATTCGTACGAGGTGCACAAATATATGGTGGTCCCGCTTGATCAAGATAAAGCTAAAGCGATCTACGACGATTTAGGGTTTTCACCGCATAATCGGATCATCCTACTCACGATTGGGCCTCGCGGCCACGCACGGTGATCGTAAGCCGATCCTAAACAAGGCCTAAAAACCAACACGAGGTTGGTCCCCGGAACATCCTGTCTAGGACTAGCAAACGACACCCTACGTGCCGCTGGATCCTCCAACCCTTTGTAAGGCCTAACTATTGCAGATATTAAACTAATCCTTGAAGAACAAGGAGCAACCGTAACGGATCGGATCTACTAAATAATGATCAAGCGGGGTGCCGCCTCTACACCTAAAATAGGTGTAAGGGCGGCTAGATGCGTAAGGGTTGCACTACGACAGCATATGATACGAGGAACAATGCTAACCCTAACACATCTAAGATAACTACGTTGCTCGCCATCAAAAAGGCTTCAGTACGAGCAACACATGAACAACATAAGCTTGTGCTGCCTAGATCGCAAGATGCGATCTAGGCAGCATGATGCTTACCGGTAGAAACCCTCGAGACGAAGGAGTTGGCGATGCGCCGAGATTGATTTGGGGTGAACGTTGGTTGTTGTTTTTTTCATAAACCCTAGATACATATTTATAGTCCGTAGACTTTCTAACGTGGGAATAATCCCAACCGTGCACGAGGCAAACTCTAACTAACCGACACGTAACCTACTATGTTACAGATACACGGGCAAACTAGCCCAAACTTTGCATAACAGGCCGATTCACGTATTTCCTCCATGTATATTCTTCAAGTCCATCTTGATCGCGGCCCACCTCTGACTTGGTCAAATTCTGGTGATAACAGTATCAGGTTACATGGATAGGCTCTACTGAAGGAATGCCTCGAAGGCATGAAGGGCGTCAGCACGGACACGATCCACCTCGGCGATCTCGGCCTCGTCATCTTCGTCCCCGCCTGTTACTAGCTGTTTGCTCAGGGCACGTATCTCTGCCAGATCAGTTCTCAGTTGAGCTTTGAGACCTTCTGCTTCTTTTTGGGAGCGGGCAATAAGAGCTTCCTTATCAGAAATAAGCTGTTTGGTCGCCCGGACCCTCTCTTCAAGGTCCTCCAGTTCCTTTCGCAAGGTCTCAAGTTCGGCGGTGCTGACAGAGATGTCAGTTTTGGCATCTAAGGCCGCCTTTTTCTCATTAAGCCGCTGACATTTGTCTGCAATATCGGCTTTCAACGGAAGTTGGGCGTGGCGTAGATCGATTCTCTGACGAGCTAGCTTCACCCTTGACCTATAGGCAGACAGAGTCACAACTGGCCAAAGTTTCACCTGCAACGTTACCGGGAGGTGGTGCTGGATTTCTTCAAGAACACTCTTCACTTCCTCGGGGTCTTCGACCAACGTCTCAATCGGAGAGGAAAGCAGGGCTTTGAGACGCTGAAATTGACATATGACAGCGCTAGGTCGTGGTTCATCGCCTGCCGAAGAAGGAGCTGGTTCGATGGATTCAGGGTCGAACGTTAGCAAGCCCGAGAGGTCACAACCCTGACAAACAGAAACAGCGTCAGTATGCAACAAAAGAGAAGGGTAAGCCAAACGAAAGGAGTATACCTCTCTTGAAACCAGGGGGACGGCTGATAATGAGGTAATCGGCTCTTGTGTTTCTGCTGGGGGCTTGGCCATATTGGCGACCTTGTCAACGACACCTTGAGGGATTACTGGATCCAGGTTTGCGGAGGGCATCTGCACTTCCTCAACTTCCCCACTAGAAGTTTCATCAGTCTGCAAAGGAGGTGGTTAGCCGATGTGTGCAGCAATGGATTAGCATGAGCTGGGGAGAGTATGGAGGGTAATTACATTGGAAGCCTCCTGGTTTGATGAAGGGGCTCGTGGTTCCTTTCGAATCCTCTTGGTGCATCGGCTCTTTGTGCGTAGACCGCCTTGCCCCGCTTTGATTGGAGCTTGGGGGACAACAGGTTCAGGAACTGACCTTTTCCTGGAAGCCGATGGTGGCAAATCTGGCTGGCTCTGCATGGTGATTTTCCCAGAGTTACCTAAGCACGAATCCCCTCGACTGGATCGTGTGTCCTCGCTGGAGTTGTCTTCGGTGGAGGCCTATAAAAGAAGAGTTAGTAAGCACAAGCATGTTACAGAAGCCTATAAGGATAGAGGAAATCAGTCAAGGCATGGATCAACGTACGTGCAAGCTCTCTTGACCTGGAGAAGGGCTCCGGCGCTTCAAAGTTTTCCTGGTGGCTACCTTCCTCACCGTCGTTCTTGCCTTAGTTGGGGCTCGGGGGGCAGCTGGCCCGGAAGATACTTTGCTCTTGGAAGCCGATTTTGGTGAAATCGGCTGGTTCTGCATCACGACCTTTTTCAAGGGTGGCGAGCTTTTGCAGAAGAGGACCACAGGAGCCGGTGGGAAGAATTCAAAAGGGGAGCCGTCGTCACGTGTAGGTTCTGGACCATCTTGTTGCTGCAAGAAGACAGAACGAGGTTATAAGAATCATGGTAAGCCACTTCAAGAAAATTTTGCGAGTGGTAGTACCTGTTCTGCGGGGATATCATATTTAGCATCGAGTTGTTTCAGCAACGGTCCCAGAGCTCTCCTGAAGGCATGAGTCTTCCACATTGCCCACCAGGTCTCAAAATCATCGGTTGACGAGGTGAAAGAGAGGTTGTTAGGGACTGGGATGGCTAGAGCATCAAAGAAAGAGTAACACCTCTGACCCGTAAGGAGATCGGGCAGGTCAGCTCTGCTCTCTGTTAAGTGATGCAGGAAGAAATGGGGAGACACCTGCCCAAGACCAAGCTGCCGGGCTGCTACGACCGGCTGATAGGACTCATAACCAGGTTTGATTATCATGTTTGACGTGCTCATGCCAACTGGAAGGAAGCAGAGACGGATCATGGTGGAATACAAGTGCCGGGTGCTGGGGTCATCGGCAAAGCTGTCTAGCCTGAAGGAGACTGGATTTTCAAAATTTTCAGCTTCCGTGTAAGGAAAGAAGAGAGGATTGTCCAAGCCTTGGAAGAAAATGCTGAACCACTTTGATGCTTCCTTGGGGATCAGTTTACTACCTGGAAGGCTATACAAGGCTTGGCCGTAGTTAGTGCATCGGATCTGCTTCCCATTAGCGTCTGGGAAGGTGCAAGTGGCCAAAAGTGGGAAGTTTGGGATATGATTCTGGAAATACAGCTGAGCCCATAGTTGAATAAACCACTAGGGACCTCCTGTTTTGACTGTTTGTTGGGAGAATAATTTGACAGACATTAGTTGGAGATATCGATAGACCTCTCCAAGGAACAGTTTGCCGAGGCCAAGCTGGGTGCCTCTGGCAAGTTCATAGGCCAAGGAAAG
Organism: Lolium rigidum; assembly: GCF_022539505.1. NCBI lineage: Eukaryota > Viridiplantae > Streptophyta > Magnoliopsida > Poales > Poaceae > Lolium > Lolium rigidum. The sequence goes on from NC_061513.1 coordinate 286,144,366, forward strand.
ATAATTCTTGGTCGGAGCAAGTGAAGGGCCACGAATCACGAAGTGTTCCAACCAGAAATTTAGGAAGGCCGTGTGTTCTTTCTCTGTTACAGGGCCTTTATTTTTCATATGGCGTCGAAGATAAGCACCCCAGTTTGTGCACTCTATTTTGGAAGAGAGTTTGAAAGGAACCCTTGGCAGCATAAAAGCAGAGGGGCTGGGAGATGTGATGTCTAGGCCAGTGATCATTACCACATCTAGCAGAGTTGGTGTCATGGGGCCGTGGCCAAACATGAAGCAGTTCAGGGCATCAGACCAGAAGTAGCCGATGGTTTTTAGAAGGTTTTCATGCTTCTCAAGGGGAGACAATGATAAAGACAGGGCATCGGCTATTCCTGTGGTTTCCCATGTGGATTGGTAAGTTTTGGACACTCTACCATACCAGGAAACCCAATCTTCAGGAGGGTTAGGCCAGGCTCGTAAGCAGTCGGCCCAAGAAGTTAGATCTAAATTTTGGCTCACGAAGGGGATCCTATTGGCTTCGCAAGAAATCAGATGGGCAGGACTCTCGACAGTACGGGGGCCAAGACAAAGAGAGTTTGGAAGAGAAGGATGCGGCAACAGAATGTCTGATACCTAAAATTAATGACGGAATAAAGCATTAATTCAGATGTTTGCTATTAGTTCTAACACGATGCTCGGATGGCGAGGGGCAGTTGAGGATTACCTTCAGGCCAGAGACTGTTGCGTTGGCGTTGGACGATTCCGCCATCTGATTCGTCGGCAGAGATGAATCTGCGCGGTTGGGGATCTGGGATTTGCGTTGCCGCGAGTTGAATCTGTTTGATGGGCAGTTGGAGATCTGAGATGGAGGTCACAGGTTACCGTTTGAAATTTGGGGAATGACCGCTTGGACCGGTCTAAATGGGTACCTGAGTCTGGCCTTGCTGGCGTTTTATGGCAAAAGACCGATGCGTTGCCATCGGCTCTTTGTGCGTTGACTTATTTGGACAATCGACAAAATCAAACATGGAAGCCTTCTTCATTGATTAAAAGGGGGATTTTTTACAATAAGAGCCGATTGCTCTCAAAAGGATGATCTACTGCCTAATGCATTACTACTACTAGCACTACTCTAGTAGTCCCTAATCTAGGGGCCGTCGCTGCCCTCGTCGTCGCCGTCCTCGCCGCTATCGGCGCTGCTGCCGGCGATGTCTTCGTCGCTGCTGTTGGAGCCGTCGGTGGGGGCTTCTTCTTCATCGTCGTCGTCGTCGTCGTCATCCTCCGACCCTGCGCGGAAGCGCTTCGCCGGCGGATAGTCCTCGGAGGAGGTGTCGTCCTCCGCTTCATCGTCTCCGTCGTAGGAGAGGTCTGCGCCCCAGGAGAAGGCGTCGTCGTCGCTCTCTTCCTCCAACTCCCCGTCAACAAGGAGCTGGAGGTTGTCCTCCCCGTCGGTCAAGGATTCGTCATCCTCTGACTCGACGACGAAGTCCCAATCCCTCTCGTCCCACCACAGTGGGGCGCGGGCCTCGTACGCCGTTTTTGGGTCGTAGTCCGGCATCGGCTCGCTGGAGGAGGAGGATTGGAAGGAGAGACCCGATGAGGCAGAGGAGGAGTCCATGGTGGCGGAGGAAGGGGGTTTTCGATTGCTAATGTAGAGGATGAGGAGGCGAACTGCTCGGATGCGGTTAAATAAAGGGGATACAGTGAAAGATAATTCAATGCTGTGGCAGTTTCGAGGATGCGGTGCCAAAACTGTCAAATCGTGCAATACGGAGAAGTTGAGAAGGCAAGGCATCATGATGAAAGGGCACTGTAATGGTTCTGCTCTGCAACGCGTGACCCGATGAAGGAAAACAGAGTGGTTTTGGAATTATTATTGCCAAAACCAGGGGGGCATGTGTTATCACCAGATTTTAGCCAAATCAGAAGATGGGCCGTGATTGAGATGGGCTTGGAAGATATGCACATGAGGTGTTTATGAAGCGGCCTCGTGCGAGAATTTGGGCTAGATTGCCCATGTATCTGTACATTATGGTAGATCATATTTTAGTTTAGAATTAAGAGATAGAGTTTGGCTCGTACACAGTTAGGTTTATTCCAAAGATAGAAAGTCCACGGACTATAAATATGTATCTAGGGTTATTGAGAAAGGAGGACGATCACGTTCACAACAAACACAATCTAGGCGCATCGCCACCCCTTGTTTCGAGGGTTTCTTCCGGGTAAGCATCATGCTGCCTAGATCGCATCTTGCGATCTAGGCAGTATTAGTTTATTCGTTACCTTGTGTTGCTCGTACTGAAGCCTTGTTGATGGCGAGTAACACTGTTATCATAGATGTTTTTGGGCTAGCATCGATACTTCTCCGGTATGTTTGCTTAGTTATGCTGCCCCTAAATATCTAGCTGCCTTTGCACCTATCTTGGGTGCAAGGGCAGCATCTTGCTTAGTCTTTATTTAGTAAATCTGATATGTTATAGTTGTTCCTTGTTCTTCAAGGATTAGCTTGATATCCGCATGGTCAGGCCTTGCAAACGGGTTGAACGATCCAGTAGTGCGTAAGGTGTAGTTTGCTGGTCCAAGAGGAGATGTTCCGGGAATTGACTCTATGTTGGTTTTTAGGCCTCTTCTTGGATTAGTTTTCTGTTATCTTTCGTATCTGCCAGGCTCAACTACGTGTAGGATGTTCCAATTATGCGGTGAAAGCCTTAGACTGTCATAGATTGATTTGACTTGGTATTGATCAAGCAGGAACCCCATGTTGTCGTATATCCAATACGAACCATGGAGGAATCGGCTCTTTGAGCTGATTCACAGGATAACCTGAGAGCCGACCGAGGCTCGGATTTAATGTTTACGTGTCTGCCATGCAGGAAATTAAATCGAAGCAATCCATCACCTTCCTGACCAGGTATAGGTCAGGTAGCACACCCTTGCAACCCCCAGGACGTGTGCCAGAGCATTGCGGGCCGTCGCCCGAGGGACCAGGACCCACCAGCAGTTCTGGGAGCCTCCCGGCTCTCCGTGTTGCCCGTCGCTGCTCGCCGGTGGGTTTTGGCCGGCAACAAATATTTTTATGCATTTTCTGGGACTAACCTATTAACAAGATGCCACAGTGCCAGTTCCTGTTTTATGTTGTTTTTGATTTCAGAAAAGTTGTTTTACAAATATTCTCGGAATTGGACGAAACAAAAGCCCACGGCCCTATTTTCCACGGAGTGTTCCAGAAGACCGAAGAGGAGTCGAGGAAGGCCAGCATGGGGCCCTCCCCATATGGCGGCGCGGGGGCCCCACTGCCGCGCCGAGACGTGGGGAGGGAGCCCCCTGGCTCCCCCAGCGCTGCCCTTTCGCCTATTTATTCCTTCGTCCCCGAAAACCCTAGTACCGAGAGCCAAAATACCAGAACAGTTCCAGAGACGCCGCCACCGTCAACCCTAACTCGGGGGTTCAGAAGATCTCCTCCGGCACCCTGCCGGAGAGGGGAATCATTACCGGAGGGCTCTACATCACCATGCCCGCCTCCGGACTGATGCGTGAGTAGTTCATCCTTGGACTACGGGTCCATAGCAGTAGCTAGATGGTTGTCTTCTCCTATTGTGCCATCATGTTTAGATCTTCTGAGCTGCCTATCATGATCAAGATCATCTATTTGTAATGCTACATGTTGTGTTTGTTGGGATCCGATGAATATGGAATACTTTGTCAAGTTGATTATTGATCTATCATATATGTGTTGTTTATGATCTTGCATGCTCTCCGTTGCTAGTAGAGGCTCTGGCCAAGTTGATACTTGTAACTCCAAGAGGGGGTATTTATGCTAGATAGTGGGTTCATGTCTCCATTGAATCTGGGGGACTGACAGCAACCCCTAAGGTTGTGGATGTGCTGTTGCCTCTAGGGATAAAACATCAATGCTTTGTCTAAGGATATTTGTATTGTTTACATTACGCACAGTACTTAATGCAATTTTCTGTTGCTTGCAACTTAATACTGGAAGGGGTGCGGATGCTAACCCGAAGGTGGACTTTTTAGGCATAGATGCATGCTAGATGGCGGTCTATGTTCTTTGTCGTAATGCCCTAAGTAAATCTCATAGTAGTCATCATGATATGTATGTGCATTTTTATGCCCTCTCTATTTGTCAATTGCCCAACTATAATTTGTTTACCCAACATGTTATTTATCTTATTGGAGAGACACCACTAGTGAACTGTGGACCCCGGTCCATTCTTTTACATCTGAAATACAACCTACTGCAATCATTGTTCTCTTTTGTTTTCTGCAAGCAAACATCATTTTCCACATCATACGTTTAATCCTTTGTTTTCAGCAAGCCGGTGAGATTGACAACCTCACTGTTAAGTTGGGGCAAAGTAGTTTGATTGTGTTGTGCAGGTTCCACGTTGGTACCGGAATCCCTGGTGTTGCGCCGCACTACACTCCTTCACCAACAACCTTCACGTGATCTTCATCTCCTACCGGTTCGATAACCTTGGTTTCTTACTGAGGGAAAACTCGTTGTTGTACTCATCATACCTTCCTCTTGGGGTTCCCAACGGACATGTGCTTTACCGTCACAAGCATTGAGCTCTGCACCATGATTAGTTCGAGTGAGAGGCCGTGAGCTTGTTACTCTTGGAGGGTGACCTCCTAGTTGGCTTCGTTGGTGTCCCGGTGACCTCTTTGTGGAAGGTTGTGAAGGGGCCCGGACTTCTCCTTCGTGGAGCTTGTGAAGTGGTTGTGTGGAGCTTGCCATCTCCGGAGTGCAGGAAAAGCTAGACATAAGGAAAGGGCCATTATCCTTTGTTGAATTGGCTCAGAGAAGAAGGTGAGCCTTCGTGGCGTTGGGAAATCCTTCGTGGGATCCCCACCTCTCCAAACGTGACATACCTTCTTGCAAAGGAAGGGAACATGGGAATACATCTTCATCCGCGTGCCCCGGTTATTTATAAACCTGAGTTTACTTTCCTTTGTGATAGCCATCGAGTTTGAAGTATTTATTATATCTTGCTATCACTTGTTGTTCATATATATATTGTGCCCATCTTGCTTAACTCTAGTTGTTGTTATTGCACTTAGTTTTGAGCCTAGCATATTTAGGATTTGTGCTTATAAAATAAACGTTTGTTTAATTCGGCATTCTTACAAGCCAAATCCGTAAGAGTTTTTAAAACGCCTATTCACCCCCCTTTAGGCGACATCTCGTTATTTCAAATTATCCATTAGCTAAGGAAATACCAACCTATATTTTCTTATTTCTCTAAAATTCTGCATGACAAGTCTAAAGAAAGGGTGGCTCACCCCATTCACAACAATGAGAATTGTCATGGTGTGAACATATGAATCGCCAAAACATTACCCCATTCACCACAATGAACTATCACAATAATCATTTCATGATTAACAAATGACACATGATACAAACAAGTGCAAATTTCGAACCATCTTAAAATGAATTTACCCTGAACACAAATAACAACACAATGCTACCAAAAATAAAACTATAGCTCGGGATCAAACACCATGGAAACTTAACATGGACATCGTATAAAGTGCCATAAAAAGCAACATAATCATCACACATATGGGAATTGCCACCTTGCAAAAATCAGTTTCTCATTCAAACTTATGAACTAAACTAGAAATTCTAATGGACAGAACCCCTGCAGCCTAATAAAGATTTAGGTGAATCAACAAATACCTAGATCAATAACACAAGGAGACACGAAACATGGATTGACCATGTAAAAAAACCAAAATATGAATAGAGCTTTGAAACTTTGATTCGGCTATAGAAACATAAATGATCGAGGCTGCCCCTCCACATGACTAACCTATAACTCCACCCACGGCGAGCCGACCTACGCGGCTTCCTCGATCATCTCTAGCAACCGAATTATGACACTAAAATCAGCAGTTGCCACCACTTGTCCATGCAAAATGCATACTCTATCAAATGGATAAAATCGTTAGCTACCACAAACTAATAAAGATGAGAACTACAAATTATCATCGCCGCTTCCTCAGAAACATCACCATCTTCTCCGCCACTTCCATGATTATCTCTGGCAATCATAATGCGACAATAAATCGGTAGCTATGATAACTCATCTCGGAAACAACCAACCCGATTAACATGATCAAAGTGCTAACCACAACAAATGAGAACTACAAAAAATTACAATGTTGCTTTCTCCAAAACCTCGCTATGTTCTCTACTACCTCCTAGGTCTTCTCTGGCAACCGAAATGCGACAATAAAATCGGCAACCGACACCACTTGCTGTGTGTGGAAAGCATCTCCCTAGTCGAACAAATAAAATCGCAAATCACAACAAAAAATTAATATGAGATCTACACAAATTGACACTACCTCTTGCTCAAAAACCATGCCATCTACTTTTCTGTCGCCTCCAACTATGCAGGAAATAACCAATAATAAATCCCTCAAATCCTAGAATCATGGGAAATACACTACCTCTCAACAATCCAAAATACAAACAAAATGTAGCACCAAACATCCATGAATGCATTCGAATTCGAGATCGTCACATGCTCCGACCAAGCCCTCACCAGATCGAGGCCAAATGCATGCAAATAATAAAAATAGGCAAGGAAATACATGACCATTCTAGTAAATGTTTAGTCCAATCTTGGTTCACGAACTCAATATCTCCATTTTATGCCTTTGTTACATTTTAAATTATCTCATTTCCCCATGGTTATATAACTTATAATATGGTTAAATCTAGTCGATCTGCGTATGAGAAGTTGACGCTTGAGATTGATATCAAAGATTAATCATCATGTTTCAACTCGATGGCATGTGCAAACAACACATGAGACGAGACCATCATGTGCTATATTTTTGATCCGTTCCAGTAACAAAATAGGCTCCGTTCCTATAACAAAATAGGTATGAATATATAGTGTTGAATGATTAGTACCTAATATGTACTCATGGGATTGTATCACCGTCATTGCCCTCCTCAGTGCAACATCTTCACATGTAAAATCAGCTCATGACACTATGAGAAATAACATTACCAAGAAATAAATTACATAAGTGTAACCACTGAAAAAGTTTGCCGAGGAAATAGATACGTGAAAAGAAAATGGTATTAAACCATTGAAAGAAATTAAAAGAAGGTAAGCTCACTCTTAAGTGGAAGTAGTTATATTGTTCATAAGAACACAATTAGGAAATATCTTCGACAAAGAAACACAAGCTGTTAGAAATATAAATCATCATTTAGAATACATACTGATATAAAAAGTAACTCGAAATACATATTGAATGTCTCACAACCAATACCAAGCATTGACACAACCAATACTCGTCAAGCCAAGCCTTACAAAACTAAAAACGAAAATTGTACGTAGATTCTATAGAAACCCAATCTAGTAACATGCATCATGAAAACAACCCCAGGGAAGGCCAACGTACTAATGGCAATCATATCCACAATGCTCACTGGCCAAGTCTTCAATATTGTGGGCCTATGCGTATTTATACTGAACTTTTGTACTTCTTTATGACTAACTTATACCAAACTACATTTTAAGTGGTATGTATTTTTTAGCTAGCGTGATGAGCCACATAACAAAGTAGCTTTACACCAGTGATGTGTGTTGTATTAAACATTATCCCATAATAAAAATAAAATAGTTTTAGTTATTTGAAATTTTCCATAGGATGTTTTGTGAACGTAGTCCCCTTAAATATGAGAAAAAACAAAATGAAATGCGTTATGGGATTAATTTGTGACACTTGCACAATTTATAGTGCATATTATTTATATGTTCACTTATAAATTCATATCCTTAAATATGTTGGTAGAAGTATCTAATGTATGCAGTTTAACAAACACGTATATAGTTGTATATATATATATTTTTTAATAAATTTAGGGTGTGATGAGAAATAAGAAAAAACAAATGTTACAAGACCATCGAAGCGTGCAGGAAGAATCAGAAGGTCCACGAAAACACCATGTTGAGTATATCCAAAAAAGGAAATCTCACATCCTGCACAAACCCAAATTAGGGCCCCATGTGATCGATCGGTGCAAATGCCACCACATGAATGATTGGCAAAGCAATATGGATTTACTTGATGCAAGGCTTTCTTTCCATACTCCATCCATTCCACATTACTAAGCATATAACTTTTATCCAAAGTCAAATAGTGTAAATTTGACCAAGTGTATAGAAAAATATTAACATCCTATACAATACTAAAGAGATAAAATATATTTCCTGAAGTATCTAGTGATATTAGTTTCATATTAATGGTAGACTTTTTTAGTTTTGTTTGACAACAGGCAAGCTAATAGCGACATGTAAACAAAAAACCATGTCTATGCACTGAGTGGGTCCAAAGGTTATGATATACCGTCTTTGTTCATCTACTCCTTCTGCCCACAATTCTAATTGATACCACACCCCAGTGCAGAGGAGCGCCATGGGTGAAGACATAACAAGGATGGTTTAGTCATCAACGATTACTTCCACATGTGGATGATCGACCATATAACATCATCGACCAGCACCACAACCGTCCATGCATTGGCCGGTTCTACGTTTCTTCGATGCTCACTTATAACCGGTGCCAACAATGTCCTCGGTATAGGAAAACGGCACCATTAACATTGCGCCGTCGAACCAGTCTAGGCGAGCAACAACAATGCCGCCGCCTCCACCTCTACTGCATTGCCATCAAAGACGAGGTCTAGATTCAAAGGCGTTTGAGCTCGCGAACTCCATCTGTCATTCGGAGCAAGGTCGCAGAGAAGTGGTCCAAGTTAGTTCCTATGACTAGGTGAGCAAGCTAGTCGCAGGAAGAAGAAGGGTTCTTCCCGCTCGACTTAAACCATGGTGAACTCTAAGGTATGGTAAAATAGCGAAGTTGCCAAACCAAGGTACTCCACCATTGCTAGACAAATGAGCATACATGGATTTTAATGTGAACTTCCCGGTTTGTGTCCATCTTCGTGTGTCATTTTCCCCATCAAGCGCTACCAATTAACATATTTTGCACCTCTCTATGCTGTTACACTTAAATTTTGAAAATCTAGATACATCGAAACCAAACAAAAATGGAAACACACAACCAAATGCACCTAAATTTTGTAGACACTATAAAATAAAATAAATGTTCCCTCCGATCCATAGGAAATGTCCAATAGTACAAAATTTCCGGCACTTATTATGGATCAGAGGGAGTAGGTGAAATGCAGGTATCTAAAATTCTAAATTTAGAATCCCAGAAAAAATTAAAACATAAATGTACATATATTCAAAAATGCAGAATCTTTTTTTGCAGGGTTAAAGGAATTGTATACTAGTTTTGAGTATTATATAAGACTTCTTCAATCTCAAGATCCGTTGGACTAATTTGTTGGACACCGTTTCTCAAAAATTCTCATAGAGGTAGGGTGTCTGTGCGTTTATAGAGGTGGTTGGGCGAATGTACGTGCATATTCTCTCCATCCTCAAATAAATGAACGTTTATCTTTAAAATTTATTCACACAAGAGTGTATTTCTCACTTTCCAATGCACTTTAAAATACTCCCTCCAATTCGTATTACTTGATGCTGATACAGATGTATCTAGACATATTTTAGTTATAGATACATCCATTTTTACATCAATTAATATGGATTGGAGGGAGTAGATAAAATTGCTGCTCTGTCGTTGCATGAGAATCAAGTCCAATAACATCTATCACACGATCTCCTCTTTTTCTACATACATTTACCTTAAAAATTAAAGAGAAAAATAAATAATAAGTTGCATCTTTCCAATGCAAAATTATTTAAGTGACGGGACGGAGGCATTCAATCTTTTTTTTTTACGGGTAGAGGCATGCAAAAATTGAAGGTGTGAATTTCATGAGTACTCGAATTGCAGTGATCGGATTGCGAGCAGTAGGTTGATTATTACTCCCAGCCGCGGAAGTAGATCACCAACCCACAGATGTCATCACGCCCAGATTTGAATTCTGCAAGAAAAGTAAAACCTGACGGAGGAAACCAAGCTTCTCTCTCAGAATTCGCTAATCCCAGTTCAGAGCGGCCGCGACCACCCCTCCGGCCCTCCCCCACTCCACCACCGCCTCGAGATGGGCACCCCCTCGTACCGGCTCGCGGCGGCGGTCAGGGCCCCCTCCACGGGCGAGTTCCTCGTCGTCCGGCAGCTGCCCCCGCCGTCCCCGCCATCCACCGCGCCAGGGGAGGAGGAGTACCGGCGGTACGTCGACAGCGACCTCTACGACCTCCCGTCCGCACCCCTGCGGCGCCTAGCGGCGGCTGAGGAGCCGGCCCAGTCGGGCGTGACCGTCGGCGGCGCGGAGGATGGCCGCCTCGACCTCTCGCGCTTTGACATCCCCGCCGCTCTCGACCAGGTGATCCGTTGTTAATACACTGAATTCGGTCGGTCTGCTGCTTGTTGTTCAGTGTGAAGCGCTACTTACTTAGCAAATGCCCTCAAATAGATCTCGAAGTAGCTCGCAAAATCCAGTGATATTTTTGGGGAAAGCTACGGGTTACAAGTGACAACTGAGAACCGTGGCTGACCTGTCTTAGAACCATAGTTTGACGGTAGCTAACGGCAACTGATCCGAGACACGGCTTTTCACCAGATTCTGAACCAATTGGGCTTGACGAGTGCAATGTGCGGGGAGTGGCGGCTCCTGAAGTACGCTGAGGAACCGGAATTCGGCCCGGACGCAGGTGTCAACACGGTGCTCATCGCTGGGTCTCTGGAGTCGAAACCGGAGGTGTTGCAAGGTCTGGTTGCTTAGTTTCTTACTACTACTAATGTTTGTGTCTAGGAGTTTGCTTAACCACTCTAAGTTGACTTTTTTGCATTGTAGATTCCTGTAAGTGGATGTCCAAAGAGGGAGCCTGGGAACTGCTGTCTGGAGTGAAGCCCGGCGGTACTCGAATCGGGCCGTATGTGTACATTGGGTTCCCAAAGTCAGAGCTGTCCTCAAATTGCATCGCTGCCTCTGCATTGGCTTCCCAGGTCTGTATAAGTGCGATGTTTGCCTGGATCCAGTTTCAGTTTCTAAGTCAACCTGTCATACCGGTTTGTCTATTTTTTTCCCTGAAATGCAATGTTTGATTGATAGGAATACCCTCCTGGATTGACGCTTGTACCGATGAAGAGTAGGACCTTGTCGCCTTTCCGTACGACTAATCTCGTGGTAGTACAAGCAAACGGTGGTGCATGTGGATCGAAGCGTTCTGATTTTTTTGCTTGTGGTGATGCTCTACTGATAGATCCTGGATGTTGCTCTCAGGTTCATACAGAGGTAAGAGCAATACCTAAGATTATATTCTTGTAACTCCACATACAGTGACACAGCGTGTATTTCTTATTTCACTATCTTTTAAATGCGGCTTCGTCCTTGGACTTGTTTTTCAAGTATACTAATGTACTGTTGTAGATTTCAGAGAAGTGCAACTGTGCGACTGCCTTCTCTCTTATCTTGTTCATCTGCTGCGGTTCCTGATGGGACCTGCTGTACTGAGATCATCCTTTGCATGCACCTTATTTCTAGGACTTAAAATCACCCTCGTTCTATTAGTCAGAAATAACTGGTTCCTGAATGTTTTTTTATTAGAGTAGAATCTGCAAGGACTACCAAATAATGACACAAGGGCCAAAAGCATTACAAGACTTCATGCAAAAACTTTACCTTTGAAAGTTGGGGCTATATATATAGTGCAAAAGCACAATCTGTTGCACAGCCTCACAACTTTTGGTTTGTGAAAGAATCAGCTTGGAGTTTTCTGAAGAAGACCAGATATGATTTATGGTGGTTGTATCTCCCTTCAGAACATTAACGTTAAACTCAAAGTATGTTAAAAGGCTAGTATAAGTTTGCCATGAATAGTATGAGTAAGAACTTTCTCGTTGTCACTCCCAGGGTGGACAAATTTGAATTTAAGTAGAAGAACTTCAGCAGTGTATAAGATCTTGAGAGGATTCTTATGGACGGGTAGGGCGGATGCCAACGGTGGGCACTGCCACGTCAACTGGGCGCGGGTGTGCAGGCCGCTGCGGCTGGGGGGCTTGGGAATCCCAGACCTCGAGCGCACTACCATCAGCCTCAGGGTGAGATGGATCTGGCAGATGCGCACTGATCCCTGCGACCCTGGCGCGGGCTGGACATGCACTTCTCGAAGACGGAGCTGGATGTCTTCGCGGCCTCCACCTACATGGTGGTCGGCGACGGGGAATCCGCCCTCTTCTGGGAAGACATGGCTGGACGGCAGGTCCATCAAGGAGATGGCGCCGGAAGTGTACGCCTTAGTACCGAGGCGTCGGCGGAAGGCTCGCACGGTCCGAGAGGCGTTGGTTGCACGCTCCTGGATCCCCAACATAGTTGGTGCACCTAGCGCCCTGGCGCTGTGGCAGTACGCACAGCTTTGGGGTAGGCTCAGGGACACCCAGCTATCGGCGGGCCTGGACAGGCTGGTTTGGCGTTGGACGACGGATGACCAGTACTTGCCAGCTCCTGCTATGACACCCTCTTCCAGGGCAGTCATCTCAGGCTCCTGGAAGCTTAACTGGAAATCCTGGGCGCCGCCTAGGGTGAAGTTCTTTATATGGCTGGCTTGCCTCGACAGATGCTGGACAGGGGAAAGACTGGCACGCCGCGGCCTCCCGCACGCGCCTAGATGCCCGCTGTGTGACCAATCTGTCGAGACGATGAGCCATCTGCTCACAGGATGCTCGATCCACCTCAGGCCCTCCCACGGTTGAGGGTGACTTCGCGGAGTGGTGGTCGCAGGCGGTGCGGACCGCCCCTCGCCAGCTGCGCAAGGGCACTTCGTCGGTTATCATGCTTACGGCATGGTGGATCTGGAAGCATCGGAACGCGGTGGTCTTTGACAACGTGCGACCTTCGGTGACATCCTTGTTCAACGACTTAGCGGCCGAGGCGCGGCAATGGGCGGACGCGGGAGCCCGGGGTGTGCGCCAGCTACTCTCCTAGATTAGTTTTTTCCTTTTCCTTGGGTCGAGTTGTACGGCGTGTTGTGTCCATGCTCGGACTTGTACATAAACTTTTCTTTATCTATCAATGCATCGAAACGCAAGGCTTTTGCGTTTTCGCGAAAAAAAAAACTTCAGAAGTGTGGCTACCATTTTTTTTCTTGCTGATTTGATAAAAATATTTTGCATTGCACATCAAATTGTGCTTTTATAATAGTCTTTGCTTAATCTTTTTAGATGATGTTGTTTGCACAGCTATAGGCGTAGTGGCCTACAGCAGTAATTATTTATGTTAATTTCTACTACCAAAGTCTATCCATTCTATTTGAACAAATGACCTCATCCTGTCATGTTCAGCTTGCAGATCTTGTCAATTCCCTTCCAAAGAAGTTAGTGGTGCTTGTTACACACCATCATAACGATCATATCGATGGTATGGTTACAAATGTTTTCTGTGGCACTTCTTAGTTATTAGCTTATTATATTGAAAATTAAGACCCTATCTCAGAAAAACCATACATGTAAAGAGCCTGGAAACATGTACTACCATGCTAATAAATTAATTGGCTGCGTTCTGTTGAATAATGCAGGTCTTTCGGTTGTTCAGAGATGCAATCCTGATGCTGTTCTTTTGACACACCAAAACACTATGAAGCGAATAGGGAAAGGTAACTACCTAGATCCTTTCGACTAAAATTTTGAAAGTTATCATCCACTTAGCCAAAGTGTATCCATCTTCTCTTTGGAATATCAAAATTAGTCAGGAAATATGGTGCTTGAATAGTTCAACTGGTATTATTCTTAGACCTTGGTTTGATCATATGAAACATATTTAAGAGGCTCCTTCTACAGTCCATATATCTGTAATTTAGATGCATATCCTTGAAATATAATGGTGCAAGCAGACTATTCACTAGACGATGGATAGTCTTTATAGTAATTTCCACTCTGTCCTGGTACATTTGGCATTGTTAAGGTGCTGTCTTGTTGGATCATCATTCATTGTTGAATGTCAAACAAGTTTTTTTTGTTCTGATTTGCTTCTGAATGATGGTAGTAAATAAAAGTTCAGTTATATCATTAAGTGCAAGTAGACAATTCACTACATTCAACTACTATGTACCATGCGTGTCTGTGATCTGGCTCATATATCATCCTCATTAAATTATTTATATTGGCCACACACACTTATATTTCATCTGCAACGTGCATGGTGTATAGGGAATTGGTCAAGTGGCTATACTGCAGTGACTGGAGGTGAAAACATATGTATAGGTGACCAAGAACTACAAGTTGTTTTTGCTCCTGTAAGACAGTGTTTTATCTAGAGAATTATTCTCCCGTTTCAACACATGCTAATGTTTTTTAGTTTTTACCTTACATGATATTTCATTGATTTGTCCAATCATACAAACTATTTTTTATGTACGAGGTTGTATAAAGGCTAATAGAACAACAATACAACATTACCCTAGACAAAAGGTTTAGTAGCACCTGACACCGTTTTTTTCCCAACATTTGTTGGTGTTGGTGCCATGACGTTTGGCACATAACTAGAGTTACAAGGTACAAGAATATCAGGACAATAATTTTAGAATGTAGCCTTCCTTACGTTGTTCAGAGACAATAATTTTAGAATGATGCATCACCTTGAAATTACTCTCCAGGAAATAAATTGATCAACATCTTCTTATGAAGAAGTCTTTATTAAATTTACTATGGGAAGTCATAATAACAGAAGCATATGGTTGGTCTTTTTAGAGTTTGGAGTTCATCCATTTTCTGACTTATCTAAATCACATAGTCTGCTATTTATGTGAAATCTACACCATCTGTTCTATACTGAACTTTAAACTTTTAGCGTGTAATTATGTCTGAATCTTGCTCGTATGGGATTCTATTGTCCACAAAAACTACTGCATCTGTGAATCAATTTTTTTAGTTAGAGCAAAACATATGGTGGATTAATTGATTGAAACTTCTCAATGTTTTAATCATAGGGTCATACAGATGGTCATATGGGTGTTCTCCATGTCAATACTAATGCACTAATTGTTGGAGATCATTGTGTAGGGTAAGCATCATTCTTGAACATATTATCGGCAGAGCTTGCAGATACTCTATGATTTTCCTGGACCAGTATATGGTTTACCTTTACCTGCAATTACTGAATGGAAGTGCCACATCTCACATCTGAATGTTTAACCTGCTAACAAAATCAAGTATATTTGGCAAACAGACAAGTACACACAAACTGAACAACAAACTTTTCAGGAGTAGGCCTCGCTCGGTTTCCGAACTTGGCCTAAATCACTAAAACGGGTGGCAAGAATAGTTAATGCTTTTTATTCTTGGTTGTGGTAGAAGTGGAACAAAGACTAGGTCCTCAAAGAGTGACAACCCATTGTTATAAATGGTTGGCACTACTCAAATAAGTCGTCCAAAATGGCAATCTCTGAATCGTGTGCAAATCCGTCTCTGTTATTTTTCCAATTTATTTGCCAAGAATTTAGAAACTGTCGGTAGGCTATGACTACACAGGCTTGTCTCTAAGGCAGATATTAGAGACTCATAATAGTTTTTATTTTTTTACTAAAACATATACTACTCGCTCCGATCCATAATAAGTGTCGGGTTTTAGTTCAAATTAGCTCACATTTGGATTAAACCCGGACATACACACTATACGTGCAATGGAGCTAAATAAGCACTGAAAACATGGTTTTGAGTCGTGTATAGTCGCGAGTCGTTTTCCAAAATCACAGCGACTCGTGACTATACAGCGACTTATGGCGACTATACAACGACTTTGGTCGACTATACACTGAGTCGCAACTCAAAAACCATGCTGAAAAGTAAACATGCAATTTTTTTTACATTTGCAGGCATGGAAGTGCAACATTGGACAGTAGAGCTGGTGGCAACATGAAGGTAATTGTATATTTTGTCTTTTGATGGTCGTTGTTGTAATATATCACAAAAAATCTGTGCAAACTGTGGAATTTTTCACTCTGCTTCTTATCATCTTGTACTTTGTTTCTGTGCTTTATCTTTCCTGGTAGTCCTGCCTCTAGAACTGTGTTGTCTAAATCAAACTAGATTAACATAAGGTTGTTCTGAAATATGCAGGACTATTTCCAAACCACATACAAATTCTTGGATATGTCCCCACACGTGTTAGTTCCAATGCATGGAAGAGTCAACCTATGGCCTAAGCATATGCTTTGTGGATACCTCAGGTATGAAACCAACCACTAGTGCGAACTTTTTATACACTAAATTATATGGTTGGCCACGTTATACATTTGGATTTGTCTAATCAATTGAAATGCAGTCCTTTTCATTCTTCCGCTTTTCTTTTCGTTCTATAGTAAGTGGTTTATTGTCTTCATTTTGTTTCCACGATCACAGATGCCAACATACAACTATATATACATATATATATATATATATTTCATAGATGATTTGATTATCCATATACATTATTCTGATGAAATGTGTGTTTTACTGTTTATTAAGGAATCGAAGGGCTAGAGAAGCCTCTATGCTGCAATCCATAGAGAATGGGGCTCAAACTCTGTTTGACATAGTTTCAAGGACTTATTGTGATGTAGACAGGAAATTATGGATTCCTGCTTCCTTTAATGTCCGCCTTCATGTTGAACATTTGAACTCTCAACATAAACTTCCTAAGGTGAGTGAAATCGTACTCACCTTCTGCATGCTCCATTGTTAATCCAGAATAATAGGCCTGTAAGGCTTATCTGCTTTAAAAGAATACTCCTGGATGAGAGTTTTTTCCTCCTTAATGTCTTGAAAGTTCAAACAAGCACTATGGCATAATAAATTTCTGAACAATGATCTATTTGATCTTGTGAAAGTTTAATAAGCTATATTAGTGGAAGCCCCTAGAGGAAGTGCGATGGTATAAACATTTAGCAAAATGCAAATCGTGTATCTGAACGTTGTTGATCTAGAGCTCTGTGATTTGGACTGGGGAGCTAACTAGACATCTTGGACATAGGATAAATGATTTCTTATAACAATAGTTGAGAAGGAGAAAAGCCACAGAGTAATTTTCATAATAATATGTGAACATTTTGTCACATTTTCTCATTTGAAAGGCATGCTCTTGTTAGATGATGACTTAGTTTAATTTTCTTGGGGATCAACATGCAGGATTTCTCCTTAGAGAAGTTCAATGAAAGTTGCGGTGAATTTGTGTCTAGCCTGCTTTGACCGCGAGTGTGAGAAGAAGAAAATCAATGCTCCCGAGTTTGTATTCCAATCTAGACTGCTTTATTGAATTCTTTAACATATTTTGTAAGAAAATAAATATGGTGACAATGGAGGTTATGCTATAATTCAACAAACCAAGCCGTGTCAACCATTGAAAGTGTAACATACCGAAAAGCCCTGTTAGTTAATATATGCCGTACTGGGTAGATTTATGATGAATGCTAAAAACTGATGTATGGTCACATTTATATATGTGGCTTGTGTATTTGTACAAGGTAACACCACCTTGTTCTACTACTAATTCCAGCAACGGAAGATTAAAACATGATTCAATCTATGCAGTACTTCTCAATGGAGAAGTTTCAGTCGAGCTACGGAATACATTTCTTTTGCCGGTGGGCGGTGGCGTATGCGCTATCCAGGACCTCGCCAGCCATCCTTGCGGGGAGTGCCCTCGCCGGTGGTTTGGTGGTTGCTTATGCTCTCGGGAGGAACACCGGTAACCAGCCCCAGGATTCTGCAAGGCGGTAATCCCTGTCCCACACACGTATCTGTCCTCAATTCGTGTTGCTTGCTTACCGAGTCAAATTGTAAACTCCTATAATTATCCAAACTGCATTGGTGAACTTTACTCCATCTGTACACAAGAGAAGGTCATGTTCTACGTTGTGTTCTTTCTAAGTTATACTACTTTTGACCAAGATGCCACTTGCATATGGGTCGAATACAGAATCTTTTTCGTGAACCGACGCTACCATGCATTCTAAAACCTGTTCTGGCCTCGGTTTAGGTGCCACAAAAACTCTAGTATCATCGTTGTTAATTTCTTTAGTTCACATACACTAACTTTACGTAGAGGAAGCAATGCCACTTTTATTAATACACATACTAACTTTGGTAAGAGCACGCAATGTTAATATGCATATCACTTGTCTGCATACCTGTGGTAGAGCTGATCTTCCAAGTATAGACAACAGAATCATTTCTCCTCCCAAGCATATGTTATCGGCTCCAGTATGGCCAGCAACACAGCCAAGACCATGCAACTCCTTCATTTGGGGAGCATGCTCAATTTGTTTCCCGTG
Organism: Lolium rigidum; assembly: GCF_022539505.1. Classification (NCBI taxonomy): domain Eukaryota; kingdom Viridiplantae; phylum Streptophyta; class Magnoliopsida; order Poales; family Poaceae; genus Lolium; species Lolium rigidum. Next base: position 286,162,677 of record NC_061513.1, read on the forward strand.
CTGCTCCTCATCTCCTTCGGCTTTGTACTAGGCAAGATTGGCAGCGCAACCTTCTCCCCAGAATCCTACCTCCCTAATTTCCGAGCACTGTCGCCAACCCCAGCATCGAAAAAAGCATGTGTCAAGCTGCCGACGTTTATGGAGTCCGGGCGCTTGACGGCGAGCAGTGGTGGTCCGATGCACAACATGACCGACGAGGAGCTCCTGTGGAGGGCGTCCATGGAGCCTAGGCGGTCCACCCAGGTGTCGACCGTGCCCAAGGTCACATTCCTGCTTTATTCTTTGGAGTTATTTATTTATGAAACGTTCTGTACTCGGTGTATGTTGTGTGCATTCCAGTTACGCAGAGTGTGAGAACTCTTTTTGTTTTTGTTGGTTTGATGCGAGTTTTTTGAGTTAATAAAAACTTACTTTATCAAAAAAGGTCGCCTTCCTCTTCCTGGTGCAAGGGGCCCTGCCATTGTGGCCGTTGTGGGAGATATTCTTCAACGGACAGGATAAAGAGCTGTATTCCATCTACGTGCACGCAAGTCCCGGCTACACCGACTTGGCCCCTAAGGAGTCCGTCTTCTACGGCCGCCTGATACCAAGCCAGGGCACGAAATGGGGCGACATGAACCTGGTGGACGCGGAGCGGCGGCTCCTGGCGACGGCGCTGTTGGACCTTGGGAACGCGCGGTTCGCGCTCTTCTCGGAGTCGTGCATCCCGCTCCTGGGCTTCCCAGCCGTATACGCCCACCTCACTGGCGGCTCCAACACCAATGTTAGCTTCGTCGACAGCTACCCCATCAAAGAGCGACATGACCCCTTCTTCGCCGACCGCAACATCAGCCTCGCGCAGTGGCGCAAGGGGTCCCAGTGGTTCGAGATGGACCGGACCACCGCTGTCGAGGTCGTCGCCGAGGAACGGTGGTACGCCGTGTTCCGGGGAGACCACGGCATGCTGAACATGGAGGAGCACTACTTGCCGACGCTGGTGACCCTGCTGCGCTGGGGCGCGCGGTGCAAGAACCGGACGCTCACGTACGTGGACTGGAGCACCCGGCGTGAGCACCCCAGAAGCTTCCCAGAGAAGGACATCACGGCTGAGCTGCTCGAGGGGATGAGACAAGGGGATGGCAAGTGCGGGTACAAGTACCATGGCGACGATGACGGTGCCAGCGAGGTGGAGTTCTGCCACCTGTTCGCGCGTAAGTTCTCAAAGGACGCCCTGACAAAGCTGATCCAGCTCGCGCCTGAGCTTTGGCTGGTCTGATCCAGATGCATATAGTACTCGCGCGTCCCTCCTGTTAGGCACATAAAAGGTATGATTTGGGCCTGACCACGTCGATTGATCTATACGATCTTTCTAAGGGGATAAGGGCATAAGGGTGTCCAAGCTGATGGCAATGCTCAATAGAAGCATTTTACCATATAACAAACTTCAATTATTTGAAAGAAAATGTACCGGCCAAAGTGCACATGACATGACAATCCCTAAACTATTGCTTGCTACTTGCCATTTCCCATCATCCCCTTGATCGACTTTGGTACAAAAGCAAAGATCCAATGATAGCTAGTCTTTTCCTCCTTAAAGCTAGTATGGGCTAACCGAGTATCGAACTCAATCATTAGCTTGAGAGCTAAAAAATATTGTTGATGCTCCTTCTATCACACAAAATGTGAGATAAAGAGAAACAGTACCTACATTAATATTATGATGCCCATTTAGCTATTTAACACTGGAATGCACTCCATTTAATAAACAAAATAAAAACATTATTTGCATATTATATGAAAGAACTGCCATGCTATATATGGGTGAAAAAATACAAAGGTTAATTAGCTGATGCATTAATAATGTACAGTTACAATTGCAAGAACAAATAATAATTTCTCAAAAATAAAAGGCAATCACTCTTTATTATGGTGGATATACACCAATTTTTTATACATATGAACGATGCCATGCAAATTTGTGGATACTTATTTCTTGTCCTGTCAGTGTCTTCTAACAGATACCAAACATCTCCTGATACTCCTGCCCACATAAAAAAAGTTAAGCACACATGCTCATTAGTAAAACTCCAAGCAAGCAAAAGAAATTGCTAGCCAAGTTAGCGTTGATTTACCGAAGAATTAAGATCCAAATTTCCCTTTGCTCTCAAGAACAGCAAATGGTAGTAAAATGAGCTTTGGCAAAGGATTTCAATAAAAATAATTTGGTTTTCAGTTTCAGCAATATTATATCATGAACATAAGGTGCAAACTTTTATGAATAGCATACAACCAAGCATAATATCATACATGAGAGTATGAGACAACAAAGTGCATCATATTATACCAAGGGAGCTGTAGTGGACATAAAGGCACATGTGTTACAACCAAAAAGATAATATGAAGACCATAACTATTTTATACAACCAGAAATAGTATATTTTTATTTGTACAAACGTGAAGTTTTTAATTTGCTCCTGTTTTGTAGTCCTTGTCTCAGACTTCGGTAAATTCCCAAGCTCCAGTATTTGAATGCAAAAGTAAACAGAGAGATCATTTCTGAGCAGAACACTCAATAGCTCTCAGAAAGATAATATTAGCAGCCAAGAGACTGCCTACCTTGGTCATTTGAGTATCTCCATCTTTCGCACAAATCCAAGAAGTAAATCATTATTCTCAAGCTAGATTTTTTAAAGGCGTTTGATAGAGTGAAATACTATACAATTATCCAGATGATGGAATATATACGATTTGGGGAGAAATTTATAGTTTGGGTTAACAATATTCTCTACAATGCATCTAGTGCTATCCTATTAAACAATGTTAAAGGAAAAAAAGATTATTTGTTAGAGAGGGGGGGCCCTTGTCTCCTCTCTTATATGTGTCTTGTATATCATTGCTGGTGAGATCTTGCATGCAATATGTGATTTATGTTGCATGGCAGGAAGGGTGATACCTTCATTGCTACTTTGGGCTTGACTATCCTATAATCGATGCTGATGCTACCTTGATTGTTATGTGAGCCAATTCTGTCCAACTCCACATATTGGAAGTTATACTAAAACAGTTCTCCCAATCAACTGGATTAAATCATCTATTGTTCCAATTAACATCAACTCAGAAAGATGTGACGAATTTGCTGATTTATTTGGCGGCAAGAAAGAATGCCTTCCCTTCACCTACTTGGGCCTTCCTATGGGTACCACTAATTCTAGAATGGGGCATCTTATAAGTATAATGGAAAGAATTAACATGAGACTCTCTAGTGTCTACTCTTTCTTATGATGGAAGGCTAGTATTTTTGTTAGCTATGATCGCTTCCATCCCTAACTTTGTTTCGTTCCCCTGCAATTATCTTTGGGTTTCCTAGATCATGTGAAGGTTCCGCCAGAGGATTTCTATGGCAGGAAAGTACATTGATAAAAAAAAGGAAAATGTTTGGTCAAATGGAAAAAGTGTGTCCCCCCAAAAACAACTGGTGGTCTTGGTGTGAAAGATTCGATGAAGCAAATTTCTGCTATTGTTATGAAAAATCTATACTTCATGAACAAAAAGGATACCCCATGGTTCCAACTTATTTGGCATGCTCACTACAACAATTATAAGCTTCCTTATGCCACACAACCATGTGGATCATTTTGATTGTATGGACATGTGGGATATCTTCATGGATATTACCAATATTAATTTGGCTCTAGAAATATTATGAGACTTTGGAAGGATAAGTGGACATATCCACTTCTAAAAGGAAAATACACGTAACTATTATTCTTTTCTCTATCCCAAAGATGCCAGTTTAAGAAAATTCCTGGATATGCATGCTACAAACATTTGTGAGCATTTCATCTGCTTCTCTACATATGTGACAAACTCGTGGATAAGAGCATCTCCAACAGAGGCTCTAAAATTTGGTGTTGTAAAAGTCGTTTGCAGCGCGCTCGATCCGGATACAGCGCGCGGCGCCGCGCTAGCTTCACCGGGTGCTGTAAACCGTCGCGCCAAAATGCAGCGCTGAATTCATCCTTTTGCAAATGCGCTAAAATGCCACGCCAAAAACAACATTTTCGCAGAATTGCATATGTAAATAGATCAAACACAATGTAAAAATAAACTGGAAATAGATATATTGCAAAATTCAACCCACATTTGCTACAACGAAATTTATTTAAAAACTAAACTACACTACTCAGAATCCCAATCGAAGTCGGAGGAGTTCCGTGCTGTCGACGACACTGGAGTCAACGTCCACTCGAAGGAGGAGGAGGAAGAGTCGACGGTGATCGTCGACGGGCCGGCGCCATTCTTCTTCTCCTCCTTCTTCCTCGCGGCCTTCTCCTCCTTCTCCTTCTTCGCCTCCTTCGCCCTCCTCGCCTCCCGGTCGCGCTTCTTCGCTGCATTCGCCGCCGCCTTTGCCTCTTCCTTGTCAGCGTAGAAGGCGACCTCCGCGGCCACGTCCTCCGGGAAGGGCCGCGCCCACTCGAGGCGCATGCGCTCGTCCCGCTCGACGACAACAAGGCGCTGCTCGAGCTCGCGCTAGCTGCCTCGCCTCGCGCATGACGGCCGGTGGCGGCGGAGCGAGGGCTTCCGCCTGCTGCCGCGTCCAGACTTCGTGGAAGTTCATTGAGCGGCGGGAGCGGCCGAGGCACCAGGCGACCGCGTCATACGCGCGCGCCGCCTCGTGCGCCATCTCGAATGTCCCGAGCCCGATGCGGTTGTCGCCGCTCCGGATCTCGGCATAGAACGTCCCCTTCGGACGCGCGCGAAAGTCGCGGTAGCCGGAGCTCGAGCGGCGGCGGGGAGGCATCACGGCGGAGCAGAGGCGGAGCGGCGCACGAGCGAGGTGGAGTGCAGCGGGAGCGATGTGCGGAGCGAGGTGGAGAGCGAAGCGACGCACGGCTGAATGTTCTTGGCGGTTGGTCGCGTGTGCGACGCGTTTTGTAGCGCGCTGGAAGCAGCGTGGAAACTTTGGCGCGTAGGATAGCGCGGGGAAAAAGATCCTTTTCCCGCTCCGGTTTGGCGCCTTCGCTGAAGAAGCGTGGGAGCGTCCGCGCGCGCTAAATTTTAGTTAAGACGCGACAGCGCGCCTTTCGCACCGAGAGATGCCCTAAGCTTGGTAAGCAATCATTCACTGATCAGCTGGACAGTTGGTGTTTCCTATGGAGGAATGGATCTCGTGAAGGAAAGTATATGAATATTTATGCCCTTCAGAGCCTACACTAGAGCCATTTATTGGATTAGGAAATCACGTGTTCTCCCTAAACATACATTTATCTGTTGGCTTCTCATCCAAAACAGGTTAAACACAAGAGATCTCCTAATTAGAAAGACTTTATATGTTGAATCCACCTCTTGTGTGCTTTGTCAAGATAATACCGTAGATACTAATTTGCTTCACCTATTCTTCACTTGTGATTTTAGTTAGTCATTTTGGTGAAAATTAAACAGGGATTGGAACCCTGTTCTTTCACTGGTTGAAATGCTCATTGATGGCAAACAAAGAGGGAATTCTCACTACTCCAAACAAGCAATTTTATATACTTGATGGAGTCTATGGAACCACGAAAACATGATCATTTTTGTTTGACAGGGCCTTGACGTTAGGGAATGTTTTAGGTGCATGAAAAAAACTTTTTCCCTTGTGATGCACAGATAAAAGCCTGACGGAAGGCATGCAACAATGGCTAGATACTCTATCATTATTTTCTTTTGATACTCTCTTTTTGTACATGTTTCAATTTTATAAAAAAAACATATTAGGGCTTTTCCTACTGCTTTTGTGTTAAAAAATCGACATTGATGAATCTTGGAGATCTTATTTTTATGCATAAGTAGTGGTCAGTGGAGATATAGTCGAATATGAGTGCAATGACATTGTCTTTGTGCCACATACATTTTTCATTAGTATGTCTATTGGTAAACTTAACCCTCTATATGGATAGGTGTGAATAAGATGGAGGGTGTACAAGAGACCATAGACACATAAATAAACATGAGAAACACATAACATTGGGTTTCATTTGGATTTCAAATATCACAATGACCAGGTCCCCCATAGAAGAACATAGCACCTTCGATATTAGTGACACGATAACAATTAGGAGAAGGCTGGTAAATTGGTATATTTTCGTCGATAAGATGGGGATAGCCTTCTGCATTAATATACATTAAATCCTTGAAGGAGGCGGCATTTCTCCCGGGAAAGAACCCACTTCCCATTACAGGACTTGCTTGTGTAGTTGTGTGACTTGCAAAGCCCCCAAGTGAAATTATCAACTGTTTCTTTTCCATGTCTCCAAACAAGGATTTTGGAAAGTAACCAATTAATTGTATTCGATGATTAAATCCATAGTAGATGTGCCAATCACCAGATCTCTTATCCTACAGTAGCAGTAATGAATGAGTTAATTCACAATAGTTTTTTCTATGATTTTGTGTGCTAATTTAATAGCATGAAAATTTGTTTAAGTCTAATGATTAAGTAACATAGACTCAAACTATTTTGTCAAACCTATTACTCCCTACGATCCGTAGTAAGCATCAAATATTTTGTACTTATCTAGTAAAAAAATTGTAAGTCACCGAAAATTACTTTTAATCGAAGGCAGTAGTTTTTATCTTGTAGTCAGTATGGGGATGGTACATGTTACATTCGAGAAGGTAATTTTCCACACGTATCTATTAAAAACTAATTATTGCATCGTGTATTGAAATATTTGGCATATTACTATCTAGTCACCTCCTAATTATTTTAAATATACTAGTAAATTACCATATATACCCACCAAAGTACTAAATTTATCAACTATTTTTTACCTCATGGATGATATTCTGTAGTTTCTTGTATTGCTCAAGAGTCATACAACCCTTTTGAGTTTCCTTGTTTTAAAATCATTTTCAAATTTAAAGTAGCTAAAGTTGGGCTTAGGTAGATTGTTTTAATCATTAATCTGCAAATGTTATGTTAGTATCATGCTATGGGATACCAATACTAGATAATTCCGTATTACTTTTTTCAGATAATTCCCTACATGTCACTTAGAACACCATTCCATATATACCAAGCTTAAATACTTTTTATTTGTATGAAATGGATAAGTTCTTGTAGTTTTCTTCATTTATTTCGTTACACTCGTTAACATAAGGTCAATCTTGTGTTTTATCTAGTCAATATTCACATGTTTAATTGTCTATGCCACCTTAAAGTACTCTATTCCATCAATATCAGTAAAAGTTACATTTTACATTGTTGTAATCCATAGAACAAAAAAAAGTTGGGAAAATACCTATTTGATTGGAAAAATGAGTATTAAGTAAGAAAATAAGTTTTAGGGATAAAACGTTCCTATATGCATGAAAAACAACTGAGGTTCATATGTCTAAAATGTATGTCCCTTTTTTCACTGAGTGACGAACTAAATCAATATATCAATTGGATAATAAAAAAGCTTATAAATGCATTTACAAAATAGCCTATTTATTGATGGTATAAAGTTAATTTAAATTTTTACGGTGGGCATGTAGGAAATTTTGAATTTTGTTTGATTATATAGTAATACCTTGAGATATTAAACATGATAAGAAATTTCAGTAATAGTTTGCAGTGGAACATGATTGCAAGTTGAGTCATTAATTATTTATATTCTAGAAGGGTGTCAATAGTACTAAAGATTGTGCTTACTTTGAACGCTCTAATTGTTAGGTATTGCTTTTTACCCGTGAGGCTAGACACTGGTGCAATCACATCCCCAGGAGATATACTAGAATTTATCCTTATGTAACCAGTACACTCCATGTTGTAGCAACCACCGGGAGGTGATCCATTACCCTGACAAGCCATAAGAATAACAACCAAGGAGTAAGACTGAAATCACACTTCAATTCGAGTAACTTTGACCATGTCCACGGAAAACAATTTTAACCATCTATCATACCTGGTCATAAATAATATTTACTTGTAAGGACATTCGATTTTATATATTCTCGATTTTAGGTTATCTATTTATATTTACACCAAAGTTTCTAGAATCTTATAGTAAATACATTTATTAAGTATTATTTTAAAATGAAAATAAATTATATAATCACATTAGTTTCATAATATGGAATATATCAGTACTCTTATGACACAACACCATTAGTAATTAGTCTACAAAGAAATAGCCAAAACAAAACTATTAAGATTTTTTGTTATGAGAACATCTAGCGTTGAATCAACTTGGTGGTGATCAAGAGTAAACTTACGGCCCACATTGTGACAAAATGTGTTTCTGAATCATTGTAGAGTTCTGGATAAACCTACAAATAAATCACAACAATTATATATATAAATATTCTCATGACACAAAGCCATTGATAGTAGTCTAGAACAAAAACATTCAGTAGAAAATTATTAAAATTTGTTGCTATCATAATGTCTAATACTCTATGAGGAGTAACTTGCATTCCACTACCATTCAACACTCATCTATTAGTTATAAGGATGGAAGAAGTGTACCCTTTCCTTCTATGTTATTTGATCTTCTGGAATACATTGGGCAAACATTTGACTATTAGTTCAAAAAATAAATATTGAGATTAACAAAAGTCACTGATTATTTTCTTAGAATGTATAAAGTATTTATGCAAAGAAAGAAATGGTATTAGTAAAGGGCTCCTTGGATGACCTCCGTAACTAGAAAATTATAGAAATAGGCCACCATAAAGAGGGATAACTTACAAATTAGGCTCAGTCACCATATTATTTTGTATTTATTATACTCAAAATCTAGATCAGAGTTGACACTAAAATATAGTTAAATGCACCCAAAGTAAGTCTAAAAAGCAGCACTCACCCGTTCCATACTAGTTATTGCTGATTTGGTACAACTTTGTACTAAATGAACAACTACTAATATGGACCTGAGGGAGTAATCAATGTGTGGGATATTTCTACAATATTTCTGTTGCTCATGTGTTCCATTAGTATTTTTTTCCCTCTGATGTATAAGAAAAACCTTTTAATTTTAACCTTGTAATTAGATTCTTTTTAAATTGGCAACTTTTTACGAAATGTGGTGATATACCTGCATGGAAGGTTTCTTTCATGGAACGGAGGGAGGAGAATATGAAATGAGGGAAATATAGTTAATTCAACACAAAAAACATATAGACCTATTTTTATTTAACAAACCAATACATATACGTATTTTGAAAACTTGTTACTTACATGCCATCCAACTGAAAATCCAGTGGTTGGTGATTTTCCTTCTCCGGTAATATAAATCCAAATTGCAGACAAGCTTTGCTGTTGAGGTTCTAAGTTATATCCATAAACATCCATCGTAGCTCCTACCCCAACAAAGTTTTTCCCATCTAGACTTGAATTCCATGAGTGAATTGCAAACTGGCAAAATACTATTTGCTCAGTCGTATGGTAGATATTTCCAGATTACAACATAGATAATGAAAAGGTAATAATACATTAGATACATGCGTAAGACTCACATGATGCAAGTATTCTACAGAATCATGAACAAAGACTCGTTGTCCATTGGTTGGATGAACGTTTGGCCATGGCATTGTCCAGTTTTGTCCCTTCATTTCGTTCATGAGAGTATAATGTATGAATAAACAAAAATAAGAATTATTTTGAAAAAAGTCTAAGTTAACCAAATAAATGGAAATGAATCTTAGATACATCATAGGATAATACAACATTTACCTGCTTGTTGTCAGAAAAGCATCCTCCTATAATTGCACTGGCAATAATAAACACACAACAAACTGCAATATGTTGATCTGCCTTTTCCATTTTTTTATTTTTGACAAGAGTTGAAAAATGATGTATAGCAGTGTCTCGCTTAAATAGGTTACAGTGTGTGGAGGGGAGGGGGTAGGTGGGTGTTGGATATTGACAAATAATAAATTTTAATATATTACAATCTTCAACATAAATACGATAGTTGGAAGAAGTAACGAGGGTCATTAATACACTTTATACAATAAGGTATAATTCACGTATTTGGAGTGGGGTTAGGTAGGGTTGGTGGTCAAAATGATTAAATTGGAGCATACTTGATATTACCATAAATGCATAAGCAAACAAATATTAATGAGCCATTTAATGACATGAACAACTTAGATACTAGATACTAGAATGGTGTGAAGTACTAAGAGATTGGGTTAGGTGGGGGTTGGTGGTTGAGAAGAAATAGTTTAGAAAAATACGTTTTGCATCAATACAAAAATTAAAGAACCAAGTAATAAGAATTTAATGAAGTTAATAAAATTTGATCTTCAACATAAATAGTTGATTTGAACCAAACACTACAGTACAGATCAGGCCTTTCAAGGACCCCATGGCACACAGAACGCCCTTTTTGTGTGTGTGTGGTGAGGAACAACGCTGACGCCTGCAAATATGAACAGTGTGCTTGTGGTCCAGTCAGTCTAATGTGCAGGCATAAAGCACACGGAAGTTTCTACCACTAGTATAAAAAAGGCTATAGGGGCAAACTTATTGGCAGCGAACCCTCTAAAGAGCATGTGGTTATTCTTATTTGCCGCGTGCCCAAACAGGGTACGCGACCAGTATGAGTGTACTAGAAGCGCACCTCGGACTGGGACACGTGGCTATTATGTGGGCCCTGGAGGCGCCTCGGCACATAACATACCCACAATAGGTGCTTCTAGGGACACACGGCTAGTACGTCTTACCGGCCGCGTGTCATGGGTGTCACCCTCTGTCAATAGTTTTGGACCGATGGGGCACCAAATACGGGCAGCATAGGTTTGGGTCGCCCCTACCATTATTTGGACTTAACCAAATTTCAATCGACACGCTGAGACATTTTCCCCAATCTCTCGACGGTCGTGCTCGACCTTGACACCGCCGACCACACCGAGGCATTGATCCGATGCCTCTGACCACACCGCTCCTCTCCGTCGCCATCAAAAGGGCCGTTGCAGAAGCGTTCTTCTCCTTTATGCTTCCTCATCCTTGCCATCGAGCTCTCCCGCTACTCCGCGCCCACACAACTCCCACTCAGGTATGAAGCCTGCGTCCTGCACCTGCTCGATGAAATGTTGATTACAGGGATATGATTTGGGTTGATAATGATGATATTGATTTCTTGGAGTGTATGGTGTGTTGATGATTGATAATTGAAATTTTGACGATTGATGCATGATTGATGGTTTGTATGTGTATGAGTTGCTGATGTTTTGCCGAAGTTTTGATTAATTTCCATTTCGGAAAATTCCTGGGAGTCCGTATGGCCTTTTTTAGCCAAGGTCATGGCAAATTTTTCTGTTAATTTAATGTTACTAACTACTATATGAATTTTAGTTTTAGTTTGAAGATGTTGGCAGACCACAAAGACAAGGCGACGTGTTCTAACTCTTTGCCGCAAGAAGAAGAAAATGTAGTACGGCAAGAAGCAGGGATACAGTTTATTCACTGCGACCCGATTAGTAGTGCCACGACCGATGACAACGGGACCACTAGTGCCACTGATGGCAACGGGACCACTACTAGCATCGAGGGTAGTAAACTCAAGAAACTATGTAGGGAGAGGCTGAAGGGGTAACCTTATCAATGCCCATGATGATTGAGTTGGGTTTCAAGATGGAGAACGCTGGCGAACCAACAGACGGGTCAGCCAAATTAGGTTGCCGACGAAAAGTATGATCGCGGGAAAATCACCAAGATTGTATCATTGAGAACTTAGGGTTACAAGGTATTGTGTGTTGTGGAATTTGTGTCCTCAGTGGCTCCTCCTAAGCCTTTATATACTAGGCTAGGCCTCAGAGTCCACCTCGAGGTCTAGTTACATCGTATAAGCCGGTTAACCCGATATGGGCCTAACTTTCCTATTTACATACGTAATGGGCTTTGAGTTCATGTCGGTTTCTTTATGGGCCTTCGCCTATTCCTTTCTGGAATTTGCACCAGGGATGGTAAAACCGAGTTCCCGATATGGTATACCCATGCCACTAGACCGCGAGACTCTACTCGAGTCATAAACTCAGGTCGAGTCTCAATCCTTCGACTTCTTCCTTTTCAGCATAAACTTGGTAAATAATTCATCATTTTCATCATTCATAAGTATTCTAATCATAGGGATATTCGGAACAAGCTTGATGCATCCGACCGATCGGGAATTGGTTAATTGCCTGGGCAAATACAAGCAAGCCTACTTCAAACTTGAGTCCCTGGACACAAATCTGGATACCTGGTGTAATTCATCCCGGGCCACGGAGAACTTATTGGGTGCACGTTCAGCGCTCCCGATGGGATTAGCCCCCGAGGCTATGCTCGAGTATATCTACTCGAGGATAGGCCTGAAACCTGCATTTTCGGATATAATAACTTGCATAAATTTAAAATTGTTACATGTACATCTCATTTTTATCGGGTGAGCGTTCAGCGCTCCCGATGGGAGTATCCCCCAAGGCTAAACTCGAGTACTTGTAGTTGAGTATACGTCCGAAGTCTTTCCTTCGTTACTTCTTGATGCAAGCTTCCCAATTTTTTATCAGGTGCACGTTCAGCGCTCCCGATGGGAGTAGCCTCTGAGGCTATACACGAGTATATGTACTCGAGTATAGGCTCAGAACGCTTTTATCTGAGGATTTCTTGAATCACATGTGAAGTTTTTCTTTAGCTCTTCAATTTTTGAACAAGACCATGACGTCATTTCTAACGATGATGGCGTGTTCGACTGCACTCTGCAGAGATGCTTTGACATGACCGGATGTTGGTGGGTCCATCATCCTGATGACCCACGGTAGCGTGCACCACGTCTTTGATTTGACTCCCACGACCGAACAAAAACAGAGGCGTCTGGCAGGCGGCGCAGTAATTTCCTCTTTTTCCGCAGCGCTTGGAGTTACTGCGGTAAATGCAACCTTATCCCGCGGACACGTGGTGTCCTAGATATCATCCATGTGAGGCATCATTTTGATCGGATGGCTTTCGTGCGCCATCCTAAGGGATATAAGTAAGGAGCTTTCACTGTGGGAAATCATTCTCCCCTTTGCGTTGTTCATCCTTCTTCCTCTCATCTCCATCCTGACGCTGCCGCTCCTTTCTCTCTCTGCAAATCCTGCACTTTTCGAGCTCCATCGACCGTGCTCCTGCAAGCGCTATGGGCAAACCCAAGGGCAAGCGCACTGCTGGTAGCGATGCTCCGGAAAAGAAGGACCGTGCCCGCGGATGAGCATAGTCTATCATCTTCGCCAACGATTTGAAGAAGCTTCGCGCTGTCGGCCTCCTCTCCCCGGCGGCGGTAATCATGACGTCTGGCGATGAATCCATGCCGCAACCTGAACCGGGCTTCGAGGTAATGTTCATGCAGTTCCTCTACTACGGCTTGGCTCTCCCCGCCCATGAATTTCTGCATGGGATCCTTTTTGTTTATGGTGTGCAGCTTCATCAGCTCACACCCAATTCTATTCTCCACATTGCATGTTTCATCATGCTCTGTGAGTGTTTTATTGGCATTTAACCCCACTGGGGTCTCTGGCGCCGCCTCTTTTTCCTTCGGCGCAACGTATCGAGGTCCACCATCCATGATGTCGGTGGTGCCATCATATCTATGAGGGCCGAAGCCAACTACTTCGACCTTCAGCTCCACAATTCCATCCAAGACTGGCGGAAGAAGTTATTCTACGTCAAGGATGAGGTGACTGCTGACCAGAAGTATGGGCTTGCGCCTTTTGACTCCACGGCCGAGGTGCCAAAACTGAAGACATGGGACCTGCCCTAGACGGATGCCGAGCTAGAAGAAATCGAGCCCTTGGTCCAGAAGATCAAGGCCCTTCAAACGACCGAGGGTAAGGAATTATCTAGCCTCCAAGTCATGGCATATTTCCATCGGCTCTCTCGCATATGTGGAATTACTCGGGTTCCTCTGACGAGACTCGAGTATCCAAAGAAGATGTCACTGAGGAGGAAGTGAAGAAGATGGTCCGTCAGCTGACGACTCATACAACAAATGATGATGTGCTATGACTTGCGGTGCCAACGCTTTCAACAAGGACCACCCGACTCCCCCGGTAATTATCGCTTTCTTTAGCTTTTTAATCACTTTAGTTGTTATGCTTGGCCTCTCTGAATCTTTATCGGCATCCCAGGACCACCGCTTCCTTGCGTCGTTGCCACCACTTCCCGAGGGCGGCGCAGTTCCTGAGGAGACTCTAGTTACTGAGAGTGAAGCAGTTGAAACTACTCGTGATGCGCTGTAGATCAAAATATCATCGAAAAAAACCAGCACAAAACGGCGTAAGTATGGGCGAAGGACATCATTCATCAGGGCCTGGAAGGTCGCGGGCGCGTTGGTGAGGCCGAAAGGCATCACCACGAACTCGAAGTGGCCATGGTGTATCCGGAACGCCGTCTTGGCGATGTCCTCCGGGTGCATGCGCACCTGATGATAGCCTGAGCGGAGGTCGAGCTTGGTGAAGAACCGCGCACCGTGGAGCTCGTCAAACAGCTCGTAGACCACCGGGATCGGGAACTTGTCCTTGAGTGTGAGGGCGTTGAGGGCGCGGTAATCGATGCAGAAGCGCCACGTGCCATCCGACTTGCGCACCAACAGCACCGGCGCGGAGAACGGGGACGTGGAGATCCTGATGATGCCCGCCGCCAACATGAGCGCGCACTGGCGCTCCAGCTCGTCCTTCTGCAGCTGGGGGTAGCGGTATGGGCGCACCACCACTGGCGCCGACCCCGGGAGCAGGTGGATGCGATGGTCACACGCTCGTGGGGGCGGCAGGCCCTGCGGCTCCTCGAAGATGTCGCCGTGCTGCTGCAGGAGGTGCGTCAGGAGGGGGTGCTCGGCGTCTTCGGCCCCGGCGACGAGCTGCAGCTGCGGTGCGGGGGAGGTGCCCCCGAGGCCCTCCCAGCGAATGTGGCATCCCTGGCGCCAGAAGGTCATCGTCAGGGCGTCGAAGTCCCAAAGAATGGGACCGAGCGTCCGCAGAAAGTCGACGCCGAGGATGAAGTCGAAGCAGCCCAAGTCGATGCCGGCGCACGTGATGACGAAGTGCTCGTCGCCGATGGTGAGGGGGACGTGTTGGACCACCCCATGTCAGTGGAGGCGGTCACCGTTGGCCACGGTCACACGGAGGATATCCCCACCTGTCGGCTGTAGCGCGAGGCGGCACATAGTGGCGGCGGGGAGAAAGTTATGCGTAGACCCCGTGTCCAGTAGCGCCACCAGAGGCTCGCCCTGGATAGTGACCGGAAGCAGCATCGTCCGCTCGTGGCGGATGCCGGCGAGCGCGTGTAGAGACACGACGAAAGCCGTGGCAGCCGCGTCGGTCGGCCCGGCCGTCTCCGGCGCCGCGGCAACCGGCCCGGTCGTCGGTTCGCCCTCCTCCACGTCGACTGTCTCCAGGTAGAAGAGGCGAGGGCACACGTGACCGGGCGTGTATGGGTCGTCGCAGTTGAAGCAGAGGCCCAGGCGGCGGCGTTCGAGCTGCTCCGCTGGGGTGAGGCGGCGGAACGTGCGTGTAGCCGCGGGGGCGGGCCCGGTCGGTCCAGGTGGGGCGGGGCGGTTGGCAGCCGCGGCCGTAGTAGGAGGCCGGGCGGCGCGGGTGCCGCAGGCCAGGGGCGCCTGCTGAACCGCCTGGGCGCGACGCTCATAAGCGCGCGCGTAGTGCATCGCCGTCTGGAGGTCCTGCGGGGCCTGGAGCTCGACATCCGCGCGGATGTGGTCCGGGAGGCCGCCAATGAAGAGTTCAGCGCGCTGTTGGCCCGTCATGCCGGGCGCATGGCAGGCGAGGGCCTGGAAGCGGTCGGCGAAGTCCTGCACCGTGGTGGTGAACGCCAAACGCCCAAGTTCCGCCAAGCGGCTGCCGCGGATTGGAGGGCCGAAGCGGAGAAGGCAGAGCTCACGGAACCGGTCCCATGGAGGCATGCCACCATCGTCCTGCTCCAGGGAGTAGTACCACGTCTGGGCGGCGCCGCGGAGGTGGTACGAGGCGAGCCACGTCCGGTCCGAAGCCAGGGTACGCTGTCCCCGGAAGAACTGCTCGCACTGGCTGAGCCAGTTGAGGGGGTCCTCGACGCCATCATACGTGGCGAATTCCAGCTTGGCGTAGCGTGGGGGAGCGAGGCCGGTGGCGCCCTGGGCGGGGTACTCCGCGCGACCAGCGGACGGCTCGGCGAAGCGTGCGTGCGGCGGGTCCGGGAAGGACGGGCGTGGAGGGACCCCGGCGGTGGTGTAGACGGGGGAAGGCGCCGGTGCGGCCGAGTAGACGGGCGGGGGCTCCGTCGCGGTCACCCACGGCCGGAAGTCGGGAGGGTGACGGCGGAAACTGGACCCTCTGGATGGGCACGCCCTGGGGCAGCGAGGCAGGGCCCGCGCTGGGGGCCGGCTGCCATGACGCCCACGGCGGCGGTGGCGGTGAGGCCGGGGGCGGAGCAGGCACGCCCTGGCCGGGTAGGGCTGCCGGCGCGGCCGGGTAGGCGGCGAGGGGGGGCGGCAGGGGCGGCGTGGTCATCCCCTGCGTACCGATGAGGTACAGGCGGATGCCCTGGACGGCGGTGGCGAGGTCGCGGATGGCCGTCGAGAGCTCTTGCTGCGAGAGGAGGGGGGCGGCGCCGGCGACATCTGCCAGGGGCGCCGCGTCGCCCGTGGAGGGCGGCGGCTTGGCGGTGGAGGAGGCCGGCGGCGTCTCGGGCGGCGGCGGTGGTGGCGGTGGGCTGGCTCGAAGACATGATCGTAACGGAGGTCTCTGATACCAAATTGGTAGAATCTAGGGTTCTACCAGGACGAGGGCGTAGATTGTAGGGGTGGAAGTGCTGCGGGCGAGAGGAAGAGAGGCGGCGCCGGTGGCAGGGCGCCGTCGCTGGCGCGTGGGAAGGCGGCGGTTAGGGCTTGGGGCGGCGCGGACAGGAGAAGGCCGACTCCTCTGGGAGTCGGCAATAATGATATTGATTATTGCTTTATCGATATAGTCTATTACAACTTGTATTTATAAGAGAATTGCAAAACCCTAATCTGCTAACTGGGCTAAGCCCCTAACTAGGCCTGGCCGGTTGGGCCAGTGGGCCCCCTCCGGCGGTAGACCAGGCCGGTCATAACACCTTACATGATATTTCATTGATTTGTCCAATCATACAAACTATTTTTTATGTACAAGGTTGTATAAAGGCTAATAGAACAACAATACAACATTACCCTAGACAAAAGGTTTAGTAGCAACTGACACCGTTTTTTTCCCAACATTTGTTGGTGTTGGTGCCATGACGTTTGGCACATAACTAGAGTTACAAGGTACAAGAATATCAGGACAATAATTTTAGAATGTAGCCTTCCTTACGTTGTTCAGAGACAATAATTTTAGAATGATGCATCACCTTGAAATTACTCTCCAGGAAATAAATTGATCAACATCTTCTTATGAAGAAGTCTTTATTAAATTTACTATGGGAAGTCATAATAACAGAAGCATATGGTTGGTCTTTTTAGGGTTTGGAGTTCATCCATTTTCTGACTTATCTAAATCACATAGTCTGCTATTTATGTGAAATCTACACCATCTGTTCTATACTGAACTTTAAATTTTTAGCATGTAATTATGTCTGAATCTTGCTCGTATGGGATTCTATTGTCCACAAAATCTACTGCATCTGTGAATCAATTTTTTTAGTTAGAGCAAAACATATGGTGGATTAATTGATTGAAACTTCTCAATGTTTTAATCATAGGGTCATACCGATGGTCATATGGGTGCTCTCCATGTCAATACTAATGCACTAATTGTTGGAGATCATTGTGTAGGGTAAGCATCATTCTTGAACATATTATCGGCAGAGCTTGCAGATACTCTATGATTTTCCTGGACCAGTATATGGTTTTTAACTGCAATTACTGAATGGAAGTGCCACATCTCACATCTGAATGTTTAACCTGCTAACAAAATCAAGTATATTTGGCAAACAGACAAGTACACACAAACTGAATAACAAACTTTTCAGGAGTAGGCCTCGCTCGGTTTCCGAACTTGGCCTAAATCACTAAAATGGGTGGCAAGAATAGTTAATGCTTTTTATTCTTGGTTGTGGTAGAAGTGGAACAAAGACTAGGTCCTCAAAGAGTGACAACCCATTGTTATAAATGGTTGGCACTACTCAAATAAGTCGTCCAAAATGGCAATCTCTGAATCGTGTGCAAATCCATCTCTGTTATTTTTCCAATTTATTTGCCAAGAATTTAGAAACTATAAGGTTATCCTTGGTAGGCTATGACTACGCAGTCTTGTCTCTAAGGCAGATATTAGAGACTCATAATAGTTTTTATTTTTTTACTAAAACATATACTACTCGCTCGATCCATAATAAGTGTCGGGGCTTTATTTCAAATTAGCTCACATTTGAATTAAACCCCGGACACACACACTATGCGTGCAATGGAGCTAAAGTAAGCACTGAAAACATGGTTTTTGAGTCGTTGTATAGTCGCCGAGTCGTTTTCCAAAAATCACGGCGACTCGTGACTATACAGCGACTTATGGCGACTATACAATGACTTTGGTCGACTATACACTGAGTCGCGACTCAAAAACCATGCTGAAAAGTAAACATGCAATTTTTTTTTTACATTTGCAGGCATGGAAGTGCAACATTGGACAGTAGAGCTGGTGGCAACATGAAGGTAATTGTATATTTTGTCTTTTGATGGTCGTTGTTGTAATATATTTCAAAAAATCTGTGCAAACTGTGGAATTGTTCACTCTGCTTCTTATCATCTTGTACTTTGTTTCCGTGCTTTATCTTTCCTGGTAGTCCTGCCTCTAGAACTGTGTTTCTAAATCAAAGTAGATTAACATAAGGTTGTTCTGAAATATGCAGGACTATTTCCAAACCACATACAAATTCTTGGATATGTCCCCACACGTGTTAGTTCCAATGCATGGAAGAGTCAACCTATGGCCTAAGCATATGCTTTGTGGATACCTCAGGTATGAAACCAACCACTAGTGCGAACTTTTTATACACTAAATTATTTGGTTGGCCACGTTATACATTTAGATTTGTCTAATCAATTGAAATGCAGTCCTTTTCATTCATCCGCTTTTCTTTTCGTTCTATAGTAAGAGGTTTATTGTCTTCTTTTTGTTTCCACGATCACAGATGCCAACATACAACTATATATATACACATATATCTATTTCATAGATGATTTGATTATCCATGCATTATTCTGATGAAATGTGTGTTTTACTGTTTATTAAGGAATCGAAGGGCTAGAGAAGCCTCTATGCTGCAATCCATAGAGAATGGGGCTCAAACTCTGTTTGACATAGTTTCAAGGACTTATTGTGATGTAGACAGTAAATTATGGATTCCTGCTTCCTTTAATGTCCGCCTTCATGTTGAACATTTGAACTCTCAACATAAACTTCCTAAGGTGAGTGAAATCATACTCACCTTCTGCATGCTCCATTGTTAATCCAGAATAATAGGCCTGTAAGGCTTATCTGCTTTAAAAAGAATACTCCTGGATGAGAGTTTTTTCCTCCTTAATGTCTTGAAAATTCAAACAAGCACTATGGCATAATAAATTTCTGAACTATGATCTATTTGATCTTGTGAAAGTTTAATAAGCTATATTAGTGGAAGCCCGAGGTAGTGCGTTGGTATAAACATTTAGCAAAATGCAAATCGTGTATCTGAACGTTGTTGATCTAGAGCTCTGTGATTTGGACTGGGGAGCTAACTAGACATCTTGGACATACGATAAATGATTTCTTATAACAATAGTTGAGAAGGAGAAAAGCCACAGAGTAATTTTCATAATAATATGTGAACATTTTGTCATATTTTCTCATTTGAAAGGCATGCTCTTGTTAGATGATGACTTAGTTTAATTTTCTTGGGGATCAACATGCAGGATTTCTCCTTAGAGAAGTTCAATGAAAGTTGCGGTGAATTTGTGTCTAGCCTGTTTTGACCGCGAGTGTAAGAAGAAGAAAATCAATGCTCCCAAGTTTGTATTCCAATCTAGACTGCTTTATTGAATTCTTTAACATATTTTGTAAGAAAATAAATATGGTGACAATGGAGGTTATGCTATAATTCAACAAACCAAGCCGTGTCAACCATTGAAAGTGTAACATACCGAAAAGCCCTGTTCGTTAATATATGCCGTACTGCATAGATTTATGATGAATGCTAAAAACTGATATATGGTAACGTTTATATATGTGGCTTGTGTATTTGTACAAGGTAACACCACCTTGTTCTACTACTAATTCCAGCAACGGAAGATTAAAACATGATTCAATCTATGCAGTACTTCTCAATGGAGAAGTTTCAGTCGAGCTACGGAATAAATTTCTTTTGCCGGTGGGCGGTGGCGTATGCGCTATCCAGGACCTCGCCAGCCATCCTTGCGGGGAGTGCCCTCGCCGGTGGTTTGGTGGTTGCTTATGCTCTCGGGAGGAACACCGGTAACCAGTCCCAGGATTCTGCAAGGCAGTAATCCCTGTCCCACACACGTATCTGTCCTCAATTCGTGTTGCTTGCTTACCGAGTCAATTGTAAACTCTTATAATTATCCAAACTGCATTGGTGAACTTTACTCCATCTGTACACAAGAGAAGGTCATGTTCTACGTTGTGTTCTTTCTAAGTTATACTACTTTTGACCAAGATGCCACTTGCATATGGGTCGAATACAGAATCTTTTTCGTGAACCGACGCTAACATGCATTCTAAAAGCTGTTCTGGCCTCAGTTTAGGTGTGCCACAAAAACTCTAGTATCATCGTTGTTAATTTCTTTAGTTCACATACACTAACTTTACGTAGAGGAAGCAATGCCACTTTTATTAATACACATACTAACTTTGGTAAGAGCAAGCAGTGTTAATATGCATACATGTGGTAGAGCTGATCTTCCAAGTATAGACAACATAATCATTTCTCCTCCCAAGCATATGTTATCGGCTCCAGTATGGCCAGCAACACAGCCAAGACCATGCAACCCCTTCATTTGGGGAGCATGCTCAATTTGTTTCCCGTGCTGCTCCTCATCTCCTTCGGCTTTGTACTAGGCAAGATTGGCAGCACAACCTTCTCCCCAGAATCCCACCTCCCTAATTTCCGAGCACTGTCGCCAACCCCAGCATTGAAAAAAGCATGTGTCAAGCTGCCGACGTTTATGGAGTCCGGGCGCTTGATGGCGAGCAGTGGTGGTCCGATGCACAACATGACCGACGAGGTGCTCCTGTGGAGGGCGTCCATGGAGCCTAGGCGGTCCACCCAAGCGTCGACCGTGCCCAAGGTCACATTCCTGCTTTATTCTTTGGAGTTATTTATTTATGAAACGTTATGTACTCGGTGTATGTTGTGTGCATTCCGGTTACACAGAGTGTGAGTGAACTCTTTTTATTTTTGTTGGTTTGATGCGAGTTTTTTGAGTTAATAAAAACTTACTTTATCAAAAAAGGTCGCCTTCCTCTTCCTGGTGCAAGGGGCCCTGCCATTGTGGCCGTTGTGGGAGATATTCTTCAACGGACAGGATAAAGAGCTGTATTCCATCTACGTGCACGCAAGTCCCGGCTACACCGACTTGGCCCCTAAGGAGTCCGTTTTCTACGGCCGCCTGATACCAAGCCAGGGCGCGAAATGGGGTGACATGAACCTGGTGGACGTGGAGCGGCGGCTCCTGGCGACGGTGCTGTTGGACCTTGGGAACACGCGGTTCACGCTCTTCTCGGAGTCGTGCATCCCGCTCCTGGGCTTCCCAGCCGTATACGCCCACCTCACTGGTGGCTCCAACACCAATGTTAGCTTCGTCGACAGCTACCCCATCATAGAGCGACATGACCCCTTCTTCGCCGACCGCAACATCAGCCTCGCGCAGTGGCGCAAGGGGTCCCAGTGGTTCGAGATGTACCGGACCACCGCTGTCGAGGTCGTTGCCGAGGAACGGTGGTACGCCGTGTTCCGGGGAGACCACGGCATGCTGAACATGGAGGAGCACTACTTGCCGACGCTGGTGACCCTGTTGCGCTGGGGTGCGCGGTGCAAGAACCGGACGCTCACGTACGTGGACTGGAGCACCCGGCGCGAGCACCCCAGAAGCTTCCCAGAGAAGGACATCACGGCTGAGCTGCTCGAGGGGATGAGACAAGGGGATGGCAAGTGCGGGTACAAGTACCATGGCGACGATGACGGTGCCAGCGAGGTGGAGTTCTGCCACCTGTTCGCGCGTAAGTTCTCAAAGGACGCCCTGACAAAGCTGATCCAGCTCGCGCCTGAGCTTTGGCTGGTCTGATCCAGATGCATATAGTACTAGAAGGACCTCGCGCGTCCCTCCTGTTAGGCATATAAAAGGTATGATTTGTGCCTGGCCACGTCGATTGATTTATACGATCTTTCTAAGGGGATAAGGGCATAAGGGTGTCCAAGCTAATGGCAATGCTCAATAGAAGCATTTTACCATATAACAAACTTCAATTATTTGAAAGAAAATGTACCGGCCAAAGTGCACATGACATGACAATCCCTAAACTATTGCTCGCTACTTGCCATTTCCCATCGTCCCCTTGATCGACTTTGGTACAAAAGCAAAGATCCAATGATAGGTAGTCTTTTCCTCCTTAAAGCTATTATGGGCTAACCGAGTATCGAACTCAATCATTAGCTTGAGAGCTAAAAAAATATTGTTGATGCTCCTTCTATCACACAAAATGTGAGATAAAGAGCAACAGTACCTACATTAATATTATGATGCCCATTTAGCTATTTAACACTGGAATGCACTCCATTTAATAAACAAAATAAAAACATTATTTGCATATTATATGAAAGAACTGCCATGCTATATATGGGTGCAAAAATACAAAGGTTCATTAGCTGATGCATTAATAATGTACAGTTACAATTGCAAGAACAAATAATAATTTCTCAAAAATAAAAGGCAATCACTCTTTATTATGGTGGATATACACAATTTTTTTATACATATGAAAGATGCCATGCAAATTTGTGGATACATATTTCTTGTCCTGTCAGTGTCTTCTAACAGATACCAAACTTCTCCTGATACTCCTGCCCACATAAAAAAGGTTAAGCACACATGCTCATTAGTAAAACTCCAAGCAAGCAAAAGAAATTGCTAGCCAAGTTAGCTTTGATTTACTGAAGAATTAAGATCCAAATTTCCCTTTGCTCTCAAGAACAAATGGTAGTAAAATGAGCTTTGGCAAAGGATTTCAATAAAAATAATTTGGTTTTCAGTTTCAGCAATATTATATCATGAACATAAGGTGCATGAATAGCATACAACCAAGCATAATATCATACACGAGAGTATGAGACAACAAAGTGCATCATATTATACCAAGGGAGTTGTAGTGGACATAAAGGCACATGTGTTACAACCAAAAAGATAATATGAAGACCATAACTATACAACCAGAAACAGTATATTTTTATTTGTACAAACGTGAAGTTTTTAATTTGGTCCTGTTTTGTAGTCCTTGTCTCAGACTTCCGTAAATTCCCAAGCTCCAGTATTGGAATGCAAAAATAAACAGAGAGATCATGGTAGAGGCTAGGGTTCAACCAGGTCTAGGGCGGAGGTTGTATGGGTGGAAGGGAGGGTGGCGAGGCTGGAGGCGCGGACGTCGGCGACTCGGTGCCGTGGCCGCGCGTGAGGAGCACTAGTAGAAAACCTCTCATCCATCTAAGCCTTTAGTACCGGTTCCCTTACGAACCGGTACGAAATGCATTATTAATACCGGTTCCAGGGGTGGGACATTTATACCGGTTCGTAATGGACCTTTAATACCGTTTCGTGTTACGAACCGGTATGAAAGGGTTTCTGCCCAGTTTCCAGGCTGAGGTGGGGCCAGGGCTACACCTCTAGTACCGGTTCATCTAAGTAACCGGTACTAAAGGGTCCCCCCCTATATCAGCGCGCGCCACCCCGCTCGAGCCCCTGCATCTCATTCTCCAATTCTCCTCCTCCCTCACATTTCCAAATATTTTGCACCTCTCACACTCCAATAATCTTTATTTTTCTCCACCATTTTAACAAGATTAAAGGCATACATCTATCCAAGGGTTAGCAATATCATCCTTCCTTCCGGCGTTTCTAATTTAGCTCATTTATTTGGTAGTTCTATATCGTACTATTTTGTAGTGCAAGCAAGGTGTTCGATGAAATGCCTAAGTTAGTGATTTTTTTATATGCAATTTGAGCTGAAATTATGGTATGTTTTGTAGGTTTTAATTAGTATCATCCCCGTCCTTACCGCCGTCGATCGCCAGCGTCGTTCCCTAGCCGGCACGGTACCACCTCGGTGAGCCCCTCTTCTTTTTTATAAAAACAATTAGTTTTATGTGATGAACTTGAATATTAATTAATTAAGTTGGTCACTCATATATCCACGATGTTGTGTACTTAATGATTTTTGATATACATATAAAATGCAGATGAGTCGACAATGGATGTACGGTGACCGGTGCCATCCCGAGTTCATTAATGGCATGCATTATTTTCTCAACGTGGCTGAGGCAAACAGGCGGTCGAATGGTTTCATGTACTGTCCATGTAGTTCCTGTAAGAATATGAAGGATTACTCTACCTCGAAGACCCTTCACGTCCACCTCGCTGGAGAACGGTTTCATGCCCAGCTATAATTGTTGGACCAAGCACGGAGAAAGAGGGGTTATATTGGAAGACAACGAAGAAGAAGAGGATAGTGACAACTATCCCTTATTCACTGAAGACGGTGATAGTAGAATGGGGGAAGACGAAGCTGAAGAAGAGCCCATTTTCGATGAGCCGATTTTTGATGACCCGGATGACGATTTGGGACGGGCCATTCTTGATGCGAAGATGAACTGCGGAAATGAAAAGGAGAGGTTGAAGTTGGAGAAAATGTTAGAGGATCACAACAAACTGTTGTACCCAAATTGCGAAAATGGTCAGAAAAAGTTGGGTACCACGCTGCAGTGGAAGGCAGAGAATGGTACTTCTGACAAGGGATTTGAAAAGTTGCTGAAAATAATAAAGAAGATGCTTCCAGGAGAGAACGTGTTGCCCTCTAGCACGTACGAAGCAAAGAAGGTTGTCTGCCCTCTAGGATTAGAGGTGCAGAAGATACATGCATGCATCAATGACCGCATCCTCTACCGCGGGGAGTACGAGAATTTGAATGCATGCCCGGTATGTAGTGCATTGAGGTATAAGATCAGGCGAGATGACCCTGGCGATGTTGAGGGCGAGTCCACCCCCAGGAAGAGGGTTCCTGCGAAGGTGATGTGGTATGCTCCTATAATACCACGGTTGAAACGTTTGTTCCAGAACAAAGAGCATGCCAAGTTGTTGCGATGGCACAAAGAGGACCGTAAGAAAGATGTGATGCTGAGACACCCCGCCGACGGGTCGCGAGTGGAGAAAAATCGACAGAGAGTTCAAGTCATTTTCAGATGACGCAAGGAACTTAAGATTTGGTCTAAGTACGGATGGCTTTAATCCTTTCGGGGAGCAGAGCTCCAGTCATAGCACCTGGCCAGTGACTCTATGTATCTATAACCTTCCTCCTTGGTTGTGCATGAAGCGGAAGTTCATTATGATGCCAGTGCTCATCCAGGGCCCGAAGCAACCCTGCAACGATATTGATGTGTACCTGAGGCCATTGATTGAAGAACTTTTAGAGTTGTGGCGTGACGAAGGTGTACCTGTGTGGGATGAGCACGAACAAAAGGAATTTAACCTACGAGCGTTGTTATTTGTAACCATCAATGATTGGCCTGCTCTTGGTAACATTTCAGGGCAGTCAAACAAGGGATACAATGCATGCACACACTGTTTAGGTGAGACTGACATTAATTATTTGGGAAACAAGAATGTGTACCTGGGGCATCGTCGATTTCTTCCAAAACACCATCACGTAAGAAAGAGAGGAAAGCATTTCAGAGGTGAGGCAGATAACCGAACGAAGCCTACCCGCCCTACTGGGGAAGTTATATATGATATGGTCAAGGATTTAAAAGTGATCTTTGGAAAGGGTCCCGGCGGACAATCTGTTCCGCATGATGTTGACGGACACGTACCCATGTGGAAGAAGAAGTCGATATTTTGGGAGCTACCCTACTGGAAATTCTTAGAGGTTCACTCTGCAATCGACGTGATGCATGTGACGAAAAATCTTTGCGTGAACCTGCTAAACTTCTTGGGCGTGTATGAGAAGACAAAAGATACACCGGATGCACGGCAGGACCAGCAAAGTATCCACGAAGGAAACAACCTGAATCCAGAGAAGTATCAAGGTCCTGCCAGCTACGCTCTTACCAAAGAGGAGAAGGAGATCTTTTTTGAAGTCCCGAGTAGCATCAAGGTCCCGTCTGGCTTCTCGTCGAATATAAAGGGAATAATAAACATGTCGGAGAAAAAGTTTCAAAACCTAAAGTCTCATGACTGCCACGTGATTATGACACAATTACTTCCGGTTGCATTGAGGGGGCTTCGCCGGAAAATGTTCGAGTACCCATTGTGAAGCTATGTGCGTTCCTCAATGCAATTTCTCGGAAGGTGATCAATCCACTTACTCTACAAAATTTACAGAAGGATGTGGTCCAATGTCTAGTCAGCTTCGAGTTGGTGTTCCCACCATCCTTCTTCAATATTATGACACATCTCCTAGTTCACCTGGTCGAAGAGATTGGCGTTCTCGGTCCTGTATTTGTACACAACATGTTCCCCTTTGAGAGATTCATGGGAGTCTTAAAGAAGTACGTTCATAACCGTGCTAGGCCAGAAGGAAGCATCTCCAAGGGCTATGGAACAGAGGAGGTCATTGAGTTTTGTGTTGACTTTATTCCTGACCTTAAGCCGATCGGTGTTCTTGAATCACGCTATGAGGGGAGAATGCGTGGAAAAGGCACGCTAGGAAAGAAATCAGCAACGTGTATGGACGGACATTCTTTCACTCAAGCACACTACACAGTTCTACATAATTCCATCTTGGTGGCTCCGTACAAAGAGGAACACAAGGATATCTTACGCTCTAAATACCCGGAGCAACGTGAAGATTGGATTGATGGAGAACACATGAAGACTTTTGGCGGTTGGTTGCAAACACGTCTCATGAATGTCACCGATGACGAGCAGCTGTACTTGTTGGCCAAGCAACCATCTTCTACTATATCGACTTTTCAAGGGTACGAAATTAATGGGAACACATTTTACACTTTCGCCCAAGACAAAAAGAGCACCAACCAAAACAGTGGTGTCCGCTTTGATGCAGAAGATGGCAATGGGAACAAGGTCACATATTATGGGTACATAGAGGAGATATGGAAACTTGACTATGGACCTAATTTCAAGGTCCCTTTGTTCCGGTGCAAATGGTTCAACCTGAAAGACGGGGTACAGGTAGACCCGCAGTACGGAATGACTACAGTGGATTTCAAGAATCTAGGGTACGACACCAAACCATTCGTCCTAGCCAGTGAAGTGGCTCAGGTTTTTTATGTGAAGGATATGTCTAGCAAACCGAAAAAAAGAAAAGAAAGGCAAGAGGACACATCATACGATGAGCCAAAGCGGCACATAGTTCTTTCCGGAAAAAGAAACATCGTGGGAGTAGAGGACAAGACAGACATGTCAGAAGATTATAATAAGTTTGACGATATTCCACCCTTCAAGGTAAAAATTGACCCAAGCATCATCTTAAACAATGAAGATTGTCCATGGTTGCGTCGCAGTAAGAAGAAAGGGAAACAGACGAAGAAAACTCAGAAGACTAGCTAGCTACATATAGGGATCATAACTTGTGTATCTCAATATGGAAATCACTTTTGTGTAATGATGTTACTGTATGTAAGATATTAACAATGGAGATGGTTGGCTTGTTTTACTAGTTAAGTAGCTTTCACGGGCTTGCAGGGAAATTTTTCCGAGGCGGAACTTCCGAATATGCCATATATAGGGCATGTGCACCAAGGGCATCTTCGAGAAGTTCCGCCACGGGAGATTTCCCAACCCTTTCCCCAACATTGTTTGAGGAGATGGAGTCTTTCACGGGCTTGCAGGGAAATTTTTCCGAGGCGGAACTTCCGAAGATGCCATAGGGCGTGTGCACCAAGGGCATCTTCGACAAGTTCCGCCACGGGAGATTTCCCAACCCTTTCCTCCATCCATGGTGATGAAACTCTCCATCCATGTTGGCTTGTTGAGCTGCTTCCCATGGCGTATCGATGCTCCTTTTATAGGCACGGCGCCGCTTCTACTTTTTCTTCTTCTGCCGACAGCTTTAGTACCGGTTGCACCCACCAACCGGTACTAGAGGTTACCCACGCGTCCTTATCCCACCGACAGGGCGTCGTGCGCTACATACTTTATCTCATCGAGCAGGGCGTCCTTATCCTGCCGACAGCTTTAGTACCGGTTGCACCCACCAACCGGTACTAAAGGTTACCCACGCGTCCTTATCCCACCGACAGTTTTGTTACATGACTGTTGACGTCAGAAACCCCCTGGCGGGCAGAGACGGGCAACACAGTAGAGCCGGGAACAACTAGGGCTGCGGCTAGCCCCAGTCCCTCAGAGCGACGGCCCGCAAAGCCTCCTGGTCACACGTCCGATGCTATCGCAAGGGCGTGCCACCTGACCTATACCTGGTCAGGAAGGTGTTGATGATGCCTCGCTTAGTTTCCTGCATGGCATACACGTAAACATTAAATACGAGCCTCGATCGGCTCTCGAGTTATCCCGTGAATCGGCTCAAAGAGCCGATCCACCCATGATTCGAACAAGGTGTCCGAATATATGGTGGTCCTGCTTGATCAAGATAAAGCTAATTAGATCTACGACGATTTAGGGTTTTCACCGCATAATCGGATCATCCTACTCACGATTGGGCCTCGCGCTCGCGCACGGTGATCGTAAGCCGATCCTAGATAGGGCCTAAAAACCAACACGAGGTTGATCCCCGGAACATCCTTTCTAGGGCTAGCAAACGCCACCCTACACGCCGCTGGATCCTCCAACCCTTTGTAAGGCCTAACTATTGCGGATGTTAAACTAATCCTTGATGAACAAGGAGCAACCGTAACGGATCAGATCTACTAAACTATGATCAAGCGGGGTGCCGCCCCTACACCTAAGATAGGTGTAAGGGCGGCTAGATGCATGAGGGTTGCACTACGACAACATATGATACGAAGAACAATGCTAACCCTAACACATCTAAGATAACTACGCTGCTCGCCATCAAAAAGGCTTCAGCACGAGCAACGCATGAACAACGTGGGCAGGCTTGTGCTGCCTAGATCGCAAGATGCGATCTAGGCAGCATGGTGCTTACCGGAGAAACCCTCGAGACGAAGGAGTTGGCGATGCGCCGAGATTTGTTTGTGTTGAACGTTGGTTGTTGTTTATTCCATAAACCCTAGATACATATTTATAGTCCAAGGAACTTTCTAATTTAGGCGTGCACCTAACCGTGCACGGGTAAAACTCTAACTCTTAACCGACACGTCATCTAATATGTTACAGATACAAGGGCAAACTAGCCCAAACTTTGCATGTAAGGCCGATTCACGTATTTCTTCTTTACATATATCTTCAAGTCCATCTTGATCGCGGCCCACCTCTGACTCGGTCAAATTCTGGTGATAACACATGCCCCCCTGGTTTTGGAAATGACATTTCCAAAATCATTACGCTTTTCTTTCGTCGGGTCATGTCGTGGCAGAGCAGAACTGCCGCAGAATCTTCCATCATTACGCCTCGCCTCCTGGGCTTCTCTGCACGAATTGACAATTTCGGCATCACGTCCTCGAGAACCGTCATGGCATTAAACCTCCACTACACTCTCTTTATTTATCTGTGCCAAACGGTTCACCACTCCATCCCCTTGCTCTGCTCTGTCCACCAACGCCAAAAACCCTCTTCCCCTGCAGCCATGTCTTCCTCTTCCTCCTCCGCTTCAGGCCTCTCTCTCCAATCATCGCCGAAGAACAAGGAAGAGGACGATCCCCGCTCCGGGGCGAACCCCATCTCCTCTGACAAGGAGAAGAAAGAAGGAGAAGCGGAGAAGACCAAGGCCTCCCCCTCCGCCAGGCTTCCGCCGAAGAAGCGCTCCCGCATGTGGGCGGACAGCAAGGACGACGATGACGAAGAGGAAGGAGAAGATGAGGAGGAGGAAGATGATTCCTCCTCCTCCGCTGGGTATCCTCCAACGAAGCGCTTCCGCAGCTGGGCGGATAGCGAGGATGATGATGATGACGAGGAGGAGGAGGAAGCCCCGGCCCGACGGCCGGGACAGCAGCGGCGAGGACTTCTCCGGCGAGTAGCGCCGATGGCGACGCCGACGACGACGCTAGCGAGGAGTAGTTATGTAGGACCAGTAGTCCCTTGAGCAATCGGCTCTTCTTTTGTTCTTCTTCTGAGCAATCGGCTCTTCATTGTAAGGAATCCCAATATTAATGAAGAATTTCCTTTTAACTTGATTTCGCCGATTTATTTTATGCCGATTTAGCCAATTTTGCCTCACCTGACCTTGCCGACTGTTGGCCTAATTCATGCTCAATGACCGATGGCAACGCATCAGTTTCTTACGATAATCTGCGAGACAGGCCAATTCAGTTATCCCTCCAAGCTAGCCAACTCTGCCGATGACGATGGCACAGCCGATCTTAGTAGGCTGGCGATTTGATCTTGAGCAGGCGTCTTTAAGAGAGCCCTGGAACTGTCTTGGATGCTCAAACTGATGACTCCGTAACAAAAGACGCCACTCTCCAGACCAGTTGCGATGTAGGGCTAGCCGATTCCAACCAAATCGGCTCCCTGGAGCAAGGACCTTTAGGGCGAGCTGCCCCCCGAGCCTTAATCAAGGCGAACCAGCCAAATGTGCCGCCATTAGCCTCAAATCATGAGGTAGCCAGCCGATTTTAACAAAATCGACTCCCAGAGCAGAGAACCTTCAGGGTGAGCTGCCCCCCGAGCTTCTTCAGTCTACTTCTTGCGTCTTGCAGGTCAGATCAGCTCCTTTCCTTTGGCGGATCTAATGCAATCCATCCTTGACCTGATCTGCACGTCCAGGCTGCTCTTGGCATTGTTTCTTGAAGAGAGGATCCGAGCCATTGAACCATTGAACCACTCCATTGAGGAGTTCTCCCATCACAGTCTCTCTTCGTGGTCCACTTCCTGCTCCATTGATCCCCTGATAGTTATACCTCTTGAGTCGATGGCCATGCATCGGCTTTTATATCCTTAAGTCGATGTCTGCTGCATCGGCTGTGCTCAATTTTTTTCGAATTTTTTGAATTTTTTACGGCCGACTTATGCATCGGCCCCCATACTTCAATACCCATCACCAAAGGATGAGACGCTTCCACTGCATATCCTCGTGTTTTATCCACCTGGGTGCCCCCCGAGCCGATTCTCGTCAAGAGAATTGATGGTATCGGCTCGTTGGATTACATGTTGAACCCAGGCAGAATGGATGGTGAGGATAATTTTGGCCGATTGCTGGAATCGGCCTCCACGTTGCTTGCTCGGTGAAGGTTTTGTAATGTCCCTTCATAAATTTTTTGGGGCCGATCACAAGGAACAACCTCGCCACGTTTGCTCATTGACGTGCTCTTGCTACTCGTTCAGGCCGGTAGATAAAACCAGCCCAATCTCTGACTTTATCATGTTGGAGCGCTTGCTGTCGTCCACCTTGAGTGCATCGTATAATCGTGGAGCACTAAGCTTCGTCGGAAGAACGAGCACCATGTTCGTGCCAGCCGATGTTTCATCATCGGCTTTCCTTTGCTTGGGGCGCCACTCCATTTTCCGTGGACGACCCTCTTCATCCAGGGTTCGCTGAACCTTCGCGACCAGATCAGGCCTTGCCTTCCTCAATGTATGCAAGTACAACCTTTCGGCTTCCTCCAGGCCGCGCAATCGCTGAACCCTGCGCTTCTGGGAACGGCTGAGTCCATCAGGGCACCACCTTGGCCGGTGGTACCTGTCTTCTTCTTCTCCCTCGTCTTCTGAATCTTCGAGATCTTTCAACCGAGGGGACTCAGCTCGTTTGCTTTGTGGCGGGAGAGGCCCTAGGCGCTTGAATACGGACACGTTGGCTGCCTCCTTTTTCTTCTGGTTGCATTCTGGGAAATTGCCGATTGTGGGCAATCGGCTCATTCCTGAATCCCAGCAGTGTCTGAAGAAGGGACAGTCCCAGTGCCTATCCTCATCGACTCGCTCCCCCAACTTGTCCTTGGCACGGCGCTCGTGCTCCTCCTCATCACGATCATGCCGACGACGTCTCCTGTCGTCCCTGGCCAGACGATCTTCTTCATCATCGTCGTCGTATCGCCGGCGTTGGTCATACT
This sequence comes from Lolium rigidum, assembly GCF_022539505.1. NCBI lineage: Eukaryota > Viridiplantae > Streptophyta > Magnoliopsida > Poales > Poaceae > Lolium > Lolium rigidum. Next base: position 286,194,988 of record NC_061513.1, read on the forward strand.
GACTCACATACTTGTTGAGGAGGTGATCAGAGAGAGGTCGTTGATACCTTATGTTTTTCACCTCTCCCTCTGTGACGTAGTGCTTGCCGTCTTGGCGGAGCCGATCGCGTGGAGCGGCTTCCTCTGTATCTTTGCTATGAGAGCAGCTGCGCTCATCTCCGTCCTTACCAGAGTGGTGTCCCGGTCCTACCATGTTGATATTGCACGAGAAATCCGGCTGGCACCCTCCGTGGTAAGTATACTCCACCATGTTTACGTCGGGGAAGGGGTGTGTGTCGACCTTCATGGCGTATTGGTTGAAAATTAACCGTCCATTTTCTATCGCCATTTGGATCTGCTGCCGCCACACCCTGCAGTCGTTGGTGGTGTGGGTGAACGTGTTATGCCACTTGCAGTATGGCCTTCCGTTCAGCTCTTGCACCGTGGGGATCTTGTGGCCTTCGGGTACCTTTATATGCTTCTCCGTGAGTAAGAGATCAAAAATCTGCTCAGTTTTGGTCACGTCGAAGTCGAACCCTTTTGGAGGGCCTTGTGGCTTCACCCATTTGCAGGACACGGGGCCTGCCGCTCGAGTCCATTCAGCCACTGCTACCTCTCGATCTCCCGCAGCACCTTCGTCCTCGTCTGCCTCAACCAGGGTCACCGCACGCTTGAACTTGTCCTGGTAGACATCTGGGTGGCGCTGCTCATATGCTGATAGCTTCTGCACCATGTGCGCCAATGAAGGGTAGTCTGCTTGGGAGGCCACGTCCTTAATCGATGATGAGAGACCCACCACCGCCAACTCGACTGCTTCTTTTTCACTTACACGAGCCGAAAAGCATCGGTTCCTAATGGTCCTGAAGCGCTGGACGTATTCCGACACCTGTCTCCCCGCGCTTCGTCGTACTTGTGCTAGATCGGCAATACCAACCTCGGAAGCTTCTCGAGTGATACTCGCTCATGGAACTGCTCTTCCAACCGCTTCCAAGTCCGGATGGAGTTCGGTGGCAGCGATGTGTACCACCCGAAAGCCGATCCCGTGAGGGACCGTGCGAAGAACCTCACACGCAACTCGTCCGATGCCGAGATCGTGCCCAGCTGTGCCAAATATCGGCTCACATGCTCGATGGAGCTGGAACCATCCGATCCACTAAACTTTGTGAAGTCCGGGAGCCGATATTTGGGTGGTAGCGGGATCAGTTCGTAGTCGTTGGGGTACGGCTTGGTGTAGCCGAACGTCTTCCTTTCGGCATCATGCCGAACCGATCTTTCGGGATTGCACAAATCTGATCCGCGGTGATGGCTGAAGGTGTCGAACCCCGAAGATTCGCCGGGGTGGCGTACTTAACCAGCCATGCTTGCTTTTCCGGTTCTAAGCCAACCGCAGGAGCTGGGCTCGGAGGTTTGTCGGAGTGGCGTACTTAGCTAGCCACGTTTGCTTCTCAGGATCGGCTCCCGACGTTCCTCCCGCCGTTTCGGAGGCCCCCGCCGTTGCAGCCTCGGTTCGAGAGTGCCCGGGTGTTGCGGTCCGGTACGTATGCGCACGCGTATCCGTGCGGGATCTCCTTGGGTGCCTCGGGTAGGAATTGGTAGTCACTAGGATCACCACCAATCTTGTAGACGACGTATGCCGATGAGTTCGGCAGTTCCGGTGCTACCCATGCGAACGGCTGGGGCTGGAGTGGCATCTCTCCTTTGAAAGTCCCCAGAGCTGGTCCCGACGGAGAATACCGGTGGCTCATGATTTCCTGGACCACGCGCAGAGCGACACGCTCCAAAGTGTTCACCAGGCTCTCAGAGTGGCGGTGCAGCGAATGCGCCACCATGTAGTTGACTTCTCGCCGCAGCGACCTGGTGCGTTCTTCTGACGGGGCGGACAGGTCCACTCCATCGAGTGCGCCTTCAGGTGCGAAACCCTTCCCCCTCGACGCCATGGGAGCGGGTTCGGTGGAAAGAGCCGATGAGTCCGGCTTCGAGGGTTGCCTTGATCTCGTCATGTTTCTTCTTGAGTTCATCGAGCGGATCCTCGTACTTGACCGGAGTGCCTTCCGCCATCTCGGATGTAGATGGCGATGTTGTGGATGTCGAAGGTTGTCCCACCGGGCGTGCCGAGAATGTGTTGACGTCGAAACCCCCCGGCGGGCGAGACGGGCAACACAAGTAGAGCCGGGAACAACTAGGGCTGCGGCTGGCCCCGGTCCCTCGCAGCGACGGCCCGCAAAGCCTCCCCGGTCACACGTCCGATGCTATCGCAAGGGCGTGCCACCCGACCTATACCTGGTCGGGAAGGTGTTGATGATGCCTCGCTTAGTTTCCTGCATGGCATACACGTAAACATTAAATACGAGCCTCGATCGGCTCTCGAGTTATCTCGTGAATCGGCTCAAAGAGCCGATCCACCCATGATTCGAACAAGGTGTCCGAATATATGGTGGTCCCGCTTGATCAAGATAAAGCTAATTAGATCTACGACGATTTAGGGTTTTCACCGCATAATCGGATCATCCTACTCACGATTGGGCCTCGCGCTCGCGCACGGTGACCGTAAGCCGATCCTAGATAGGGCCTAAAAACCAACACGAGGTTGATGCCCGGAACATCCTTTCTAGGGCTAGCAAACGCCACCCTACACGCCGCTGGATCCTCCAACCCTTTGTAAGGCCTAACTATTGCGGATGTTAAACTAATCCTTGATGAACAAGGAGCAACCGTAACGGATCAGATCTACCAAACTATGATCAAGCAGGGTGCCGCCCCTACACCTAAGATAGGTGTAAGGGCGGCTAGATGCATGAGGGTTGCACTACGACAGCATATGATACGAAGAACAATGCTAACCCTAACACATCTAAGATAACTACGCTGCTCGCCATCAAAAAGGCTTCAGCACGAGCAACGCATGAACAACGTGGGCAGGCTTGTGCTGCCTAGATCGCAAGATGCGATCTAGGCAGCATGGTGCTTACCGGAGAAACCCTCGAGACGAAGGAGTTCGCGATGCGCCGAGATTTGTTTGTGTTGAACGTTGGTTGTTGTTTATTCCATAAACCCTAGATACATATTTATAGTCCAAGGGACTTTCTAATTTAGGCGTGCACCTAACCGTGCATGGGTAAAACTAACTCTTAACCGACACGTCATCTAATATGTTACAGATACAAGGGCAAACTAGCCCAAACTTTGCATGTAAGGCCGATTCACGTATTTCTTCTTTACATATATCTTCAAGTCCATCTTGATCGCGGCCCACCTCTGACTCGGTCAAATTCTGGTGATAACAATGACAGAAAAACACCTTTAGTACCGGTTGCACCCACCAACCGGTACTAAAGGTTTGCCTCTGTCTTCCCGCCTATTTTCTTCCCGCGCTTTCCACCGGTTCCCGCCTCTGTCTTCCCGCCATTTTTTCACTATATATATGTAGGCTTGGCCACCATTTACATATCACATCTAGACTCATATCTACAAACCTCATCATTCTCTCCCATGGATTCCATCGCATCTCTAACCCCCCGGGAGGCGGAGGCGCTTTGCGCCTCGAACTACCCCTGCCCGCCGGGCTACCGCGTCCCGACCGGATGGTTGCTAAGCGTCGGAGGCGTACCGGCCCCTCCAGTCCCTCTAGGTGTGGCGCGCGAGATGGCCATCACGAACCACTACTACTTCGAGCTCACGCCAGACCAACGGAGGAATCCCCAGTGGCATCCCGACTACAACCCGACTTGGGAAAGCTTCTTCATCAATCGACGTGAGAGGGCGCTTGCCAGGCAGGAGGAGGGCGGCCCGCCTCCTTCGAACTTCAACGAGGCCGTCCGTCGGCTGTGGTGGCGCGGCCGGACTCTCCAGGGCGTCATGGCCTACCGTGGCCCCCGCCTGCGCTACCCTCAATCCCAGCCCACGCGTGCTCTCCCGCCGAGGTTCGACTACCGCGACCCCGATGCCAGCGACGATGATGACGGCGACTACGACGACTACAGTGGCGACTACTATAGGGCTAGGCACGAGTATGACTGAATGACTCCAACAGTCAAATCTGGCACTGTATCTTAATTTTCAGTTTAGCTATGTACTTTTATAAACATTTATGCCCGCCTTTTCTTTCCCGCATTTTTTCTCCAGTGCGGCGACGTGGCGGGAAAGTTTTCCGCGCGACGTCATACGTGGCGAGAAAGTTTCCCACGCGGACGGCGTCGTGGCGGGAGTAAAGAATAGAAATAGAAAATATATAGAAAAAAAATAAAAAGAATTAGAAAATATATAGAAAAGAAATAGAAAAAAGGTTATAGAAAAGAAATAGAAAAGAAAACAAACAAAAAAGGAAAAAGAAATAGAAAACAAATAGAAAATAAAAAGAAAAGAAAAGAAACACAAAAGAAAAGAAAAAGAAACAGAAAAGAAAGAACAAACAGAAAAGAAAAAATAAATAGAAAAGAAATAGAAAAGAAATATAAAAAAGGATATAGAAAAGAAATAGAAAAGAAAACAAATGGAAATTGAAAAAGAAATAGAAAACAAATAGAAAAGAAAAGAAATAGAAAATAAAAAGAAAAGAAAAGAAACACAAAAGAAAAGAAGAAAGAAATAGAAAAGAAAGAAGAAACAGAAAAGAAAAAAGAAATAGAAAAGAAACAGCAAAAGAAAAGAAAACAGTAAAAGAAAAAAGAAACAAAAAAATTGTTTTGACTTAGCGGTTTTGAAATAAAAAAAAGGGTCTTAAAAGGGTTTTGACTTAGCGGCGCGGGCCAAATTTTAAAACAAAAAAACAAAATAAAACCAACCGGTACCAAAGGGTCTTCCTCAAGGTTTTGACTTAGCGGCGCGGGCCAAATTGCCCCAAATCCTCTGCGCGCCACGCTCCTCACGCACAGAGACCCCGCGCCGCTCCTCGCCGTCGCCGTCGTCCACCCAGAGAGACCCCGCGCGCTCCTCGCCGTCACCGTCGCAGCCTCGCCGTCGTCCGCCGCCCGCTCCTCTCCGCGCGCGCCTCTGCAGGTATGTGTGCGCCGCCCCCATCGCCTCCCTCCCCTTCTCCGGCGCCGTTGCCCGCCGCCGATGCGCCGCCACCGCGCGAGACCGTGGCCGCCGCCGCTGCGCTCCACGCTGCCGTTCCCCTGCTGGAGGCCATTGCCATCCGCGCCACGCCGCCGCACACCACCTGTCGAGGCTGCACAGAAGGTGCTCGACGGAATGCACCTGCTTGCCGTTGCCCGCCGCGCGTGTTCACCCACTTGCCTCGTACCACGTTCTTATGAAGGGCATCAGAGTGGGCTCGACGCGGCTGCCGGTGCCGGAGCCGCGGCTCCGGTCGACGATCATCGACTCCGGCGCGTCGATCACGACGCTGCCGGAGGACGTGTACGAGGCGGTGAAGGAGGAGTTCATCGCGCAGGTCGGGCTCGGTGCTTGACCTCTGCTTCTCAATGCCCGAGACGGCATCACTGTTCTGGCGGCGGCGGCGGCTACCGGAAGTGCCCGTGCACGTGCCGTCACTGACGATCCACCTGGACGGCGCCGACTGGGAGCAACTACATGTTCGAGGACCACGCCGCGCGCGTCATGTGCCTGGTGCTCGACGCGGCGCCCGGAGACCAGACCGTCATCGGCAACTACCAGCAGCAGAACACGCATGTCGTCTACGACCTCGGCAACGACGTGCTGTCCTTCGCGCCGGCGCGGTGCGACGAGCTCGCGGCGTCGCTGTAGCGTTTGTGCATAACTCCTACAGTAGTACTGATCAGGCGAAACGCGCTGTAGCGGTAGACTGAATTTTGCGCTCGGTGCTTCGGCCGATTCTGCTTCTGAACTGGACCGTCCGTGTTGCTGATCCGACAGTGTAGACGTGTGTGCGCCCTTCCAACAAGCACAAGGGCAGGCTCTTTCGCTTGTACAGAGTTTTCAAATTGCCAAAGCAAACAGAGATTGTGTCCAAAAAAAAAAATCTTTGGATGGATTTCATTATTTTCCCCGCTCTGCATCTATTGCACTTGGATTGTGTATCGGTGAATCATGGCTATCAAAAAGAAAGTGACAGTAAACATATATAGTATACAGCAGCACCCAACAAGAGATGATGGGTCCCACCAGTGAAGGCGAGACCCAAAAAATGTACACCATCTGAACCAAAATACATACTCTTTCCAATCTTATAAATATATCTATACATATTTTAGTTCTAAATACATTCATATTAGCCAAATAATATGAACCGGAGTAATTATCAGTATCACCTGATACTTAATTTACGGTGAACCGAGGCATGTCCATTTGCCAGCAGACTTTATGTCTATTCTCACCAGAAAAATGAGAGGATTTTAAATCTTGCATTCTCATGTATCATTGGCATCATCTCTGAATTATCGAAAATAAAACTTGCAAAGTGAGAGGGTTTCTTGTCCGTTAGGGTTTTTTGCTTTCTTCATTTCAATTTGTTATTCATCTAGCAATCTGTTATATGATCATTACATGAGGAATGAAATACAATTGCTTTCTTAATTTTGCAGTGACATTGAGGTATGGAGGACGGCACCTTCGTCCGAGATGAGGAGGGGGAAGAAGCGGTGCAGAAATTGATCTATGAGACTGCCCGTGGTCCGGAACCCGATGGAGATGACAACGAGTTCCAAGACTTTCTGAATGATTTCGGCGAGGGACTTGAGTCTGAACAAGTTAGAAAAGACAACGAAGTGTGCATCACAAACTCCGGCGAGGTGTATATCTATGTATTAATTAGTCTATATGTTCATCCCTAGATGCATTCATTTATTTGTATTGCACTTATTAACGAATAATTTTTTCTTTTAGCCTTCTGGATCATCGAGCAAGTCTGTTAGATCAAAACGAGGCCCGATGCGGGTGCTAAAGGGCGAGGGCAGGTTAGCCCTCACGGCATTCAAGGCTAATGGTGAACCAGAGCATCCCAAAGAGTTTTGCCGCAAATTTACAAGTCAAGCCGGAGTTCTTGTTAGGGACCATGTACCGATCATCATTCAAGAGTGGCATAAGCCGAAGAACGCGGAGAGTGGTGCTAGTTATGTCAACGAGACGATGAAAATTTTTCTTTGGGACACGCTACTGACAAAGTTCAGCCTACCGGAAGACATGACGGAAGGCCAGAAGAAAAAAGTCAAGGAATGGACATTGAAGAAGATGGCCATACAATTCCAGACCTGGAAGAAAAATTTATGGGACAAATATAAGAATGAAGATCCAGTATTCGATGATAATCTAGTGAAGATAAAAGCTCACTGGCCCGCATTTAAGGAGTATAAGCAATCGTCTACTTTTGTGTCCCGATCGAAGAAAAATACCGAAAATGCTTCAAAGAAGAAACTTCCGCATCATTTGGGGTCAGGTGGCTACAAGAGTGCCATTCCGAAGTGGACAGTGTTTGAGAATAAACTGATGAATGATGGAATCACTCCACAGACATGGGACTGGCCCGAACGGTCCAAGTTCTGGTTGTTCGCTCATGGGGCAGGGTTGGACCCAAAGATAGGGCTGATCGTTGCGAAGGGAAAATGGAAGGAAAAAATTGAGTCAATTGTACCGAAGCTTGTAGATGCAATTAATAAGGTCAGAAAGGGAGAGTACATTCCCGATCGAGAGAATGACAAGCTGACACTCGCTCTGGGGAACCCTGAACACGTTGGACGGGTACGAGCTCGCCCAGGTCTCACCATGAAGGAAGCGTGGCCGGACAGCGCTGACACTTATAGAAGCCGTTCGCGAAAGAAGAAGAAGGACACCGACATTATAACGGAATTGTTAACTAGGGTGGAGGCTCTTGAGAGAAATCGAGAGGGCACCCGATCAGCCGCTGTTTCTACGGGATCCACATGGCGATGCTGCCCCATCTCAGCGAAGAAGCGGTGTCGGTTCCTCGCATCTTGACGGGTGTGGAGGAAGCTACCCCGTGGAATATGTCACGGAGAAGACAGATTGCGAGCTACATATGTTATTCGGGACCGCGTCCGTTAAGGTGGCGGTCGGCTATGTGTACCCAAGTGAAGATGGAGCAATGCACCATCATATGCCCATTCCACCTGGCTGTGTTCGTGTCGGGGGGGATGAAGTTGTTCCGGGTTTTGAAACGGTGGAGCTTGATATTCCTAGAGGTGAAGATGAGAGGACACCGGCCGATGTCAAGCACGGTTTCGCCCTATGGCCGAAGAAGTACGTCGTCCTTTTGCAAAGGCCACCGACTCCTACACATGAGCAGCAAATGCCATCGACTCCTCCTGGTGGCAGTCCCGGTGGCGGTCCTCGTGAGCAGCAAAGTCCACACCTACCCGAGAGGGACCCCAGTGTGAGTCCACCACCTCGAGATCCTCCGCGTAAGACCGCGTCCGTTAAGCGGAACGGTACGCCGCCTAGGAAGAAAGCTAGAAAGGAGAAAGCACTGCCGCCCATTGAGAAGTTACCTTGGGAAAAAACTCCCGAGGAAAACCAGGAAGCCGTTCAGGCCGAGGTGAAATTTTTTTTTGCACCGAAAGTGCCAGAGATACCTTTCGAGAAGACACTAGATCCGGTGAAAGTTGTGCATACCGTTGAGAATCTATATGACCCTGTACCATCGCCGCCATCTGACTATAGGCGTTCTATTGAAAGGTCGTATGACAAGATGATCGAGGCGACAAAACCCGTTCAATCGGGTATCGGGGAGATAAAGGGATACACCAAGTCTACCAGCTCGGACAACAACCCGTTCAATCGGTTGCCCCTCTCAAGGTGTTTGACGGGAAGCCCGTTGAAAGTTCTCGACAAGACACAACCGATTACGCCTTCGCTGAACGAGCATACCAATTTGTTCAAGGGAAAGATTTGGTCCAGAATCTCAGGAAGCTACCAACATGTATGCGTAACTTGCATTCGTGGTACCTTAATGCCTCAAAGGAAGGGATCGAGACTATCATGGTGCGAGTTAGTGAAGAGCACTACTTCCAGGAATACTGTGTGAACGTTGACTTCAACGAGCTTTTCCAGTTATACAATCTCCGGGCTCTCGACAAATCTATCATCGGTTCCTATTGTCCGTAAGTGATTTATTTAATTTGAGAAGTCTTTAGCTCAGCTCGTTCATTGTCCGCAGATTATAATCCTTTGTGCGCTATATTATGCAGATCGAAGATGCTCGAATGCAAAAGGGACGAAATCACGGACATTGGGTTCATTGACCCGCACACAATGCATGTTAAAACCATAGAAGATCCCGTCTATAACAAGGATACACCGGAGATTTTGCTAAGGTTTTTGAAGCGACAACATGACAAAAGGCTAATAATTTGGCCTTACAACTTCGAGTGAGTCTTACTTGTCTTATAACACATTATATTTTGCTCACCGTATGTCAAAATTTTAACTAATGACTTATATATATGACACTACATATTTAAACGTGCGTAGGTTTCACTTTATTCTTCTCGTCATCAATATGCAAATTGGAGAAGTTGAAGTCTTTGACTCACTAAGCAAAAAATCGGAACTATACTTGTCTTGTTATTTAATGCTCAAAAGGTAATTTTAATTCTTATCGGTTTGTTTCGTTAATTTCCTGCTATGAACTAATTGATAACTCTTTTATGCATTTTCTTTTGTCGGGCAGCGTGTGGGAAACTTTCATCAAGGAAGATAAGTCCCATGAATGGCCACCGAAGCTGCGATGGAAGGCGAAAGTAAGTAGTACTACCTAGGTCCACACACCTTTAATTATCATACTTGACTATTGTTTGATTGAATTATATTCTTGTAAAGAAATGCCCGCAACAACCACAAGGGACTGATCTCTCGTGGATTCTATGTTTGCGAGTACATCCACAGAATTGTCAGCGAGAGAATGAATAATGAAAGAAATAAAGAGGTACGAAAACAGTATTCACAAATTTGTTTTCTTATCATAAGTTGTGCTGAGTTTCAGTAATAGTTGTTTCATTGTGGTTTGAATATATATATACACACACACACACATAGCTCATGTGTTCATTTGTATCTTATTCTTTTATAGTTGTCAAGAAAGCGGAACAAGCTCTCAATCGATGACCGCTTCATAGCAATAGGCGAGGAATTGGCGGGATTCTTCCTTCGGGACGTCATACCACCATTCGCGAGTTCCACTATGAATGAAGATGTACATGTTACATATATAGTTGAATCGAAGAGTACCACTATGCTACATGTAATAGACATATATAGAGTACGCCTCGGAGAGTACCACTATGCATGAAGATCGATCTTCATGCATAGTGCTTCTTAATTTGCGATCTTATGCAATTACATGTGTGTTATATTGTATGCACCAACTTGCTATGCATCATCTTGATCTTCATGTACTACCTAAACCCAAAGGCGTTTCGGTGCATCGACGCGATATGAAACAAACCGCGATATCCCTAAACCCCTCCAAAACCCTAAAACTTCAATTCTCGCCGCGGCAGAGATTCGGGCAAATCCCTGCCGCGGGTGGGAACCTTTGGTACCGGTTCGTATTACCAACCGGTACCAAAGTTCCTTGGCCCTGAGCTCTCCTGGTGGCCCACGTGGAGGACCCTTTTATACCGGTTCGTAAGCAACCGGTACGAAAGGGGGGGGCTTTAGTGCCGGATAATTTATACCGGTTGAGAAACCGGTACGAATGCCCCTCTGGAACCGGTATAGATGAGCGTTTTTCTACCAGTGGAGGTAGGCGGCGGAGCGCTGGAGGCGGCGACTAGGGTTTAGGAATCCCGTCTCCTGAGGAAGACAACAACAAATATGTTTATTGCTTATCATAAAACGAAGGGGTACATGTGTTTATATAATAGACTAGCTACTCGAAACCCTAGATAACTTGGGCTAAGCCCTTAATTCAGTCCACTAATGGGCCTCTTCCATGTATACTGGAGCCCGACCATAGCATCTCTACCCGCCTTCTCAAACAGCTCGTCCTCGAGCTGAACATCTGGAAACTGCTGGCGGAACTCGTCGAGCTTCTCCCATGTAGCGTCTTTCTCAGACAGGCCAGCCCACTGTACCAGTAAATGCCAGATTCCGCGACGTTGCGCCTTCAACACCTTGTCGGGTCCCGGCAGAAGGCGACCATCCGAAGTAGGAGGAAGTGCAGGCGTCGCTATCAGAGGATCCCCCCGGTAGGCCTTCAGTAAGCCCACATGGAAGACGTCGTGAATGCGAGAGCCATCCGACAGCTCCAGGCGGTACGCGAGCGTGCCGATGCGCTCCAGCACTCGAAAGGGGCCTGCATAACGACAACCTAGTTTGCGCTTGGCGCGCGGGTCCAGGGACTGCGTCGTCCTGGGAAGGAGGCGCAGCCAGACCCAGTCACCCGCCGCGAACTCCGCCTCGCGATGATGAGCGTCGTAGTACTTCCTGGCCAGCTGCTATGCTTGGAGAAGACGCTGGCGCGCCTCAGCTAGGATCTCATCGCGGGTGCGGAGGAAGTCGCCTGCGGTCTCCGACCGAGCCGTCCCAGGCTCGTAAGGCAGCATCTTCGGAGGTGGACGCCCATAAACCACCTCGAAAGGCGTGGTATGCAGAGCGGAGTGATAGGAGGTGTTGTAGCAGTACTCCGCCCATGCCAACCAATCCACCCAAGCTCGTGGGCGATCTCCTGTAACACAGCGCAAGTACATTGCAATCACCTTGTTAACCACCTCGGATTGGCCGTCTGTCTGCGGGTGGAACGCCGTGCTCATGCGAAGCTTCACGCCAGCCAGCCGAAAGAGATCACGCCAGACATGACCACTGAACACGGGATCACGATCGCTGACGATGGACGACGGGAACCCGTGGAGGCGGACGATGCCGTCGAAGAAGGCCCGCGCCACGGGTGCGGTTGTATACGGATGGCCGAGAGCGATGAAGTGCGCATAATTGGAGAAGCGGTCGACCACCGTGAGGATGAAGGACTTGCCACCCACCTTGGGGAGGCCCTCGATGAAGTCCATGGAAATATCAGCCCACACCTGCGAGGGCACGTCCAGCGGTTGTAGCAGACCTGCAGGCCGCAGCGTCTCCATCTTGTTACGCTGGCACGTCATGCACGACCTCACCCAGTCGCGGACCAGCGAACTATCGTCCGAGATGTAGAAATTAGTACGGAGACGGTGGAGTGTCTTCTGCCTGCCCTCGTGTCCCGCAGAATGTGCCAAGAGCAGGACCTGATGGCGAAGGTCGCCATGGTCTGGCACGAAGAGGCGGCGCCCATGGAGGAGCAGCCCATTGTCCAGGCGCTAGGGCGCCGCCAGCTCGCCCGCGTCAAGGCGCTGGCGTAGATCCTGGGCATCCCCGGCAGCTAAGGTAGCCCGGCGGATGTCGTCGATGAAGGCGAAGGACAGCCCGGAGCGAATGCACATGAGCGAGTGCATCGTGGCCGCGACATCGTCCGCGACCTCCTCCGTGTCGCGGCGGGAGAGGGCGTCGGCGACCGTGTTAAGACGGCCCGAACGGTACTCGATGGTGAAGTCGAAGCCGAAGAGCTTGCTGATCCACTGGTGCTGCGAGACGGTGGAGAGGTGCTGGTCCAGCAAGAACTTCAGGCTATAGTGATCCGTGTGAACACGGAAAGTCCGCGCCCCAGAGATAGGGCCACCAATGGCGCATGGCCTGGACCAACCCGATGAGCTCGCGCTCGTACACCGTGAGCTGGTGATGGCGAGCAGCGAACGGGCGGCTGAAGAAGGCCAGCAGCCCTTCGCCCTGGTGGAGGACGACGCCAAAGCCAATGCCGGAGGCGTCGTAGTCCACCACGAACGGCCTATCGAAGTCCGACATCTGAAGCACGGGCCCCGTCGTGAGTCCCGCTGGAGAGCCTGGAACGCTTCAGTCGCCTTCGCGTCCCAAGAGAAGGCGTCGCGGCGCAGAAGGCAGGTCAGTGGCGCGGCGATGAGGCCGAAGTCCCGGATGTACTTCCGGTAGTAGCCCGCGAGGCCCAAGAAGCCGCGAAGAGCCCGCGTTGATTGCGGGGTAGGCAACGCAGCGATGGCGGCGACCTTGTCAGCATCCATCACGACTCCCTCCGCCGAGATGACGTGTCCCAGGTACGCGACGGAGGCCGTGCCGAACAAGCACTTCGAGCGCTTGAGGTGAAGACGATGCGCTCGAAGCTCGTTGAAGATGATGGCCACGTGCTACAGGTGCTCCGCCCATGATGAACTGTAGATAAGAATGTCATCAAAGAAAACAAGCACAAAGCGACACAAGTAGGGGCTGAGCACGTCGTTCATCAGGGCCTGAAACATCGCCGGCGCGTTGGAGAGGCCGAATGGCATCACCAAGAACTTGAAGGGGCCGTGATGTGTCCGGAATGCCGTCTTCGCGATATCGTCCGGATGCATCCGCACCTGATGATAGCCGGAACGCAGGTCGAGCTTGGTGAAGAAACGCGACCCATGTAGCTCGTCGAGGCGTTCTTCCATGACGGGGATTGGGAATTTGTCCTTGGATGTCCTGGCGTTGAGGGCGCGATAGTCGATGCAGAAATGCCACGTGCCGTCGGCCTTGTGCACCAAGAGCACCGGTGCGGAGAATGACGATGTCGAAATCGGGATGATGCCTTGTGCAAGCATTACCGCCACCTGACGCTTGAGCTCGTCCTTCTGCAACTGGGGGTAGCGGTACGGGCGCACGGCGACAGACGCCGTATCTGGCAGCAGGTGGATGTGGCAGTCATAGGGGCGCGCCGGCGGTAGGCCCTGTGGCTCGTCGAAGATGTCGCTGTGCTGCTGCAGGTGGTCGGCAAGGAGGGGGTGCGCCTAGTCGAGCGCGGCTGCCATCACCTGGAGCTGAGGGGTCACGGGCCCTGTACTCCCAATGCCCACCCACTGGACGCGGTGATACGTCCCAAACGTATCTATAATTTCATATGTTCCATGCTACTTTTATGATGATACTCACATGTTTTATACACATTATATGTCATTATTATGCATTTTCCGGCACTAACCTATTGACGAGATGCCGAAGAGCCATTTGTTGTTTTCTGTTGTTTTTGGTTTCAGAAATCCTAGTAAGGAAATATTCTCGGAATTGGACGAAATCAACGCCCAGGGTCCTATTTTTCCACGAAGCTTCCAGAAGACCGGAGAAGTAATGAAGTGGGGCCACGAGGTGGCCACACGCTAGGGCGGCGCGGCCTGGGCCCTGATGTAGAATAATGTAGCTAAAGTTTGGACTATTACCACCACTAGTAATGATAATCCTTCACATGTTGCTACACCTCCTACTATCAATGGTAAAATAATTGGTGTTGGCAATGTTTCTACTCCTAGTGCAAAGCGTGCAAAATTGCTCGAAAGCTGCTAAAACTGTTGAAACCGCTTGTGATAAAACTGCTGAAATTTTTCAAAATGTCGGGGACAATGATTCCATTGTTGTAGGTCATAATGATTTAGACTTTGATGATTGTCACATCTCTGAAGTTATAAAGTTCTTACAAAAACTTGCTAAAAGTCCCAATGCTAGTGCTATAAATTTGGCCTTTACAAAACATATTACAAATGCTCTCATAAAAGCTAGAGAAGAGAAACTAAAACTTGAAACCTCTATTCCTAGGAAGTTGGAAGATGGTTGGGAGCCCATCATTAAGATGAGGGTCAATGATTTTGATTGTAATGCTTTATGTGATCTTGGTGCAAGTATTTCTGTTATGCCTAAGAAAATTTATGATATGCTTGACTTGCCACCATTGAAAAATTGCTATTTGGATGTTAATCTTGCTGATAATGCTATAAAGAAACCTTTGGGGATGATTGATAATGTTTGTATTATGGTAAACAATAACCTTGTCCCCGTTGATTTTGTTGTCTTGGATATTGAATGCAATGCATCTTGTCCAATTATATTGGGAAGACCTTTTCTTCGCACTGTTGGAGCTACCATTGATATGAAGGAAGGTAATATTAAATATCAATTTCCTCTCAAGAAAGGTATGGAACACTTCCCTAGAAAGAGAATGAAGTTACCTTATGATTTTATTATTAGAACCAATTGTAATGTTGATGCTTCGTCTCTTGATAATACTTGATACACACTTTCTGCGCCTAGGTGAAAGGCGTTAAAAAAAGCGCTTATGGGAGACAACCCATTATTTTAATTCTGCACTTTTGTTTTATATTTGAGTCTTGGAAGTTGTTACTACTGTAGCAACCTCTCCTTATCTTTATTTTATTGCATTGTTGTGCCAAGTAAAGTCTTTGATAGTAAAGTCAATACTAGATTTGGATTACTGCGCAGAAACAGATTTCTTGCTGTCACGAATTTCGATATGTTTCTCTGTAGGTAACTCAGAAAAATCTGCCAATTTAAGTGCGTGATCCTTAGATATGTACGCAACTTTCATTCAATTTGGGCATTTTCATCTGAGCAAGTCTGGTGCCTCAAATAAATTCATCTTACCGGACTGTTCTGTTTTGACAGATTCTGCCTTTTATTTCGCATTGCCTGTTTTGCTATGTTTAATGGATTTGTTTGTTCCATTAACTTTCAGTAGCTTTGTGCAATGTCCAGAAGTGTTAAGAATGATTATGGCACCTCTGAATATATGAATTATGCACTGACCCTCTAATGAGATTGTTTTGAGTTTGGTGTGGAGGAAGTTTTCAAGGGTCAAGAGAGGAGGATGATACAATATGATCAAGAAGAGTGAAAAGTCAAAGCTTGGGGATGCCCCCGTGGTTCATCCCTGCATATTTTAAGAAGACCCAAGCGTCTAAGCTTTGGGATTCCCAAGGCATCCCTTCTTCATCGACAACTTATCAGGTCACCTCTAGTGAAACTATATTTTTATTCCGTCACAACTTATGTGCTTTACTTGGAGCGTCTGTTTGCTTTTGTTTTTATTTTTGTTTTTGTTTGAATAAGATCAGATCCTAGCATTCCTTGTTTGGGAGAGAGACACGCTCCGCTGTTTCGTATGAACACATGTGTTCTTAGCTTTATCTTTAATGTTCATTGCGAAAGTTGGACTATTTTATTCATTGTTATATGGTTGGAAACGGAAAATACCGCATGTGGTAAATGGTTTAATGTCTTGAATAATGTGATACTTCGCAATTTTTGTGCTCATATAGATCATGTTTAAGCTCTTTCATCATGTACCTTGTACTCATTAATGAATAACTACATAGAGCTTGTTAAAAGTTGGTTTGCATGATTGATCTCTAGAGTCTAGATATTTTCTGGTTAAGGTGTTTGAACAACAAGGAGACAATGTAAAGTCTTATAATAGTTACAATATGTTCATATGTGAGCTTTGCTGCACCTTTTATACTTGAGTTTGCTTCAAACAACCTTGCTAGCCTAGCCTTGTATTGAGAGGAATTCTTCTCGTGCATCCAAATCCTTGAGCCAACTACTATGCCATTTGTGTCCACCATACCTACCTACCACATGGTATTTCTCCGCCATTCCAAAGTACATTACTTGAGTGCTACCTTTAAAATTCTATTCTTTGTCTTTGCAATATATAGCTCATGGGACAAATAGTCTTAAAAACTATTGTGGTGAAGAATATGTACTTATGTGTCTTATTTCTTAATAAGTTTCTTGTTGAGCGGTAACCATGTTTCTGGGGACGCCATCAACTTTTACCTTTGTTGAATATCATGTGAGTTGCTATGCATGTTCGTCTTGTCTCGAAGTAAGGGAGATTTTCATGATCAAATGGTTTGAGTATGCATAATGTTAGAGAAGAACATTAGGCCGCTAACTAAAGCCATGATTCATGGTGGAAGTTTAAGCTTGGACAACTAATCCTCAATCTCTTATGAGAAAATTAATCGTTGTTGAATGCTTATGCATTAAAGAGGAGTCCATTATCTGTTGTCTATGTTGTCCCGGTATGGATGTCTAAGTTGAGAATAATCAAAAGCGAGAAATCCAATGCGAGCTTTCTCCTTAGACCTTTGTACAAGCGGCATAGAGGTACCCCTTTGTGACACTTGGTTGAAACATATGCTATGCAATGATAATCCGTGTTAATCCAAGCTAATTAGGACAAGGTGCGAGCACTATTAGTATACTATGCATGAGGCTTGCAACTTATAAGATATCTTATACATAACACATATGCCTTATTACTACCGTTGACAAAATTGTTTCTATGTTTTCAAAATGAAAAGCTCTAGCACAAATATAGTAATCAATGCTTCCCTCTGCGAAGGGCCATTCTTCTACTTTATTGTTGAGTCAGTTTACCTATTCTTTCTATCCCAGAAGCAAACACTTGTGTCAACTGTGTGCATTGATTCTTACATGTTTACCTATTGCACTTGTTATATTACTTTGTGTTGACAATTATCCATGAGATATACATGTTGAAGTTGAAAGCAACCGCTGAAACTTATATCTTCCTTTGTGTTGCTTCAATGCCTTTACTTTGAACTTATTGCTTTATGAGTAACTCTTATGCAAGTCTTATTGATGCTTGTCTTGAAAGTATTATTCATGAAAAGTCTTTGCTATATGGTTCATTTGTTTACTCATTATCTTCATCATTGCTTCGAATCGCTGCATTCATCTCATATGCTTTACAATAGTATGATCAAGATTATGATAGCATGTCACTTCAGAAATTATCTTTGTTATCGTTTACCTACTCGAGGGCGAGTAGGAACTAAGCTTGGGGATGCTTGATACGTCCCAAACGTATCTATAATTTCTTATGTTCCATGCTACTTTTATGATGATACTCACATGTTTTATACACATTATATGTCATTATTATGCATTTTCTGGCACTAACCTATTGACGAGATGCCGAAGAGCCAGTTGCTGTTTTCTGCTGTTTTTGGTTTCAGAAATCCTAGTAAGGAAATATTCTCGGAATTGGACGAAATCAACGCCCAGGGTCCTATCTTTCCATGAAGCTTCCAGAAGACCGGAGAAGTAACGAAGTGGGGCCACGAGGTGGCCACACGCCAGGGCGGCGCGGCCTGGGCCCTGGCCGCACGGCCCTGTTGTGTGGGCCCCTCGTGACGCCCCTTGACCTGCCCTTCCGCCTACTTAAAGCCTTCGTCGCGAAAACCCTAGGACCGAGAGCCACAATACGGAAAACCTTCCAGAGACGCCGCCACCGCCAATCCCATCTCGGGGGATTCAGGAGATCGCCTCCGGCACCCTGCCGGAGAGGGGAATCATCTCCCGGAGGTCTCTTCATCGCCATGATCGCCTCCGGATCGATGTGTGAGTAGTTCACCCCTGGACTATGGGTCCATAGCAGTAGCTAGATGGTTGTCTTCTCCTCATTGTGCTATCATGTTAGATCTTGTGAGCTGCCTATCATGATCAAGATCATATATTTGTAATGCTACATGTTGTGTTTGTTGGGATCCGATGAATATTGAATACTATGTCAAGTTGATTATCAATCTATCATATATGTTATTTATGTTCTTGCATGCTCTCCGTTGCTAGTAGAGGCTCTGGCCAAGTTGATACTTGTGACTCCAAGAGGGAGTATTTATGCTCGATAGTGGGTTCATGCCTCCATTAAATCTGGGACGAGTGATAGAAAGTTCTAAGGTTGTGGATGTGCTCGTTGCTACTAGGGATAAAACATCGATGCTTTGTCTAAGGATATTTGTGTTGATTACATTACGCACCATACTTAATGCAATTGTCTCGTTGTTTACAACTTAATACCGGAGGGGGTTCGGATGATAACCTCGAAGGTGGACTTTTTAGGCATAGATGCATGCTCGGATAGCGGTCTATGTACTTTGTCGTAATGCCCTGATTAAATCTCATAGTACTCATCATGATATATGTATGTGCATTGTTATGCCTTCTTTATTTGTCAATTGCCCAACTGTAATTTGTCCACCCAACATCTATTATCTTATGGGAGAGACACCACTAGTGAACTGTGGACCCCGGTCCTATTCTTTACATCTGAAATACAATCTACTGTAATTGTTCTTTACTGTTCTTCGCAAACAATCATCATCATCCACACTATACATCTAATCCTTTGTTTACAGCAAGCCGGTGAGATTGACAACCTCACTATTACGTTGGGGCAAAGTACTGTGATTGTGTTGTGTAGGTTCCACGTTGGCGCCGCAATCCCTGGTGTTGCGCCGCACTACACTCTGCCGCCATCAACCTTCAACGTGCTTCTTGACTCCTACTGGTTCGATAACCTTGGTTTCTTACTGAGGGAAAACTTGCTGCTGTGCGCATCACACCTTCCTCTTGGGGTTCCCAACGGACGTGTTAACTACGCGCAATCACGCCGCGGCCGCGCTCGCGCCAGAAGATGAGGGTCAGCGCGTCGAAGTCCCAAAGGATGGGGCCGAGTATGGACAGGAAGTTGGCACCGAGGCGAAGTCGTAGCAGCCCAAGTTGATGCCGACGCAGTCGATGGAGAAGTGCTCATCGCCGATGAGGATGGGAACCTGCCGAGCCACGCCCTGGCAAGCAAGGCGGTCCCCGTTGGCGATGGTGACGCTGAACTTCTCGGCTCGCGACGGCTGCAGTGCTAGACGATGCATGGCATCCCCGGACAGGAAGTTTTGCGTCGAGCCCGTGTCCACAAGCGCGGTGAGGCGCTCCCCGTTGATCGTCACCGGAAGCAGCATGGTCTTCGCCATCTTGATGCTCGCCAAGGCGTGGAGAGATACGACGAAGGTGGTCGCATCGACCGGCCCGTAGGTCGTGACGCCGGGCTCGGAGTGGGGTCCTGTCGTCGATCTCCGCGGTGAGGGCTCCACGTCCCCATCATCGACGGTCTCCAAGTAGAACATGCGAGCGCACACGTGACCCGACGCGTAGGGCTCGTCGCAGTTGAAGCACATGCCCTTGCGACGCCGCTCGAGCTGCTCGGCCGTCGCCAGTCAGCGGAAGGGGCACATAGGCGCTGCTGGGGTCGCGAGGGCGGTCGGCAGGGCGGGGCGCGCCAGGGCCGGCGGTGCAGGGCGGGGGAAAGGGCGCGCTCCTCGGCCCTGGAAGGATTGCTGCATGGCGAGAGTGCGTAGCTCGTAAGCACGTACTTAGTACATGGCTGATAAGGGGTTGCCCGATATTCTCAGTAAGCGACGGTAGATGTGATGAACACGTGATGAACACAGCGGAGATACACGATGATGAAGTGGATGATAACTTGTATGACGCAACGAGTCTCTCGATTGGTCCCTGTCGCCAATGCAATAACTCTCAACCCTGCAAGATATTCGCAACTCCACACACTTGCACACGTAGCCGCCGACCACGAAGTGGTAAGTTGCAACCGTCTAATCCTCAATGGAACAGCAGATCACACAAGACTTTCAGTAGCAAAATACCAAATCGATGCGGATTGGTGTAGAGATTCAATAGAGTTGCGAAGCAATCAACTATGAACTAGGGTTTATCTTAAACATGGTCTCAACCTAATTTGGGGCGTCCTGGGCACTTATATAGGGGTTCAAGACGACCATGAGTCGAGAAAATACATTAAAAATCACCCAGATCGGGATCTCGTCGAGACTGACTCGGACACCGCCGTTCTGGGGGCCGGTCGACCGGGCCAAGGACCGTGCAGGACGGTTGGAACCGGGCCTGACACCGGGTGGTGACCGGACTAGGGGTCGAGAGCCCCTGGATGGTGCCTGGTGTGCACCGGTCCAGGGTCCGGTCGGCGCCGGGCTGTCCTGGCGTGGCGTCCGGTTGGACCGAGCGTGGGATCGGGCCGTCCGGCGTGGCGGCTGGTCAGACCGGGCTTGGCGCCGGCCTGGACATCGTCTTCTTCCCTCACGCATGCCTCCCTCTCCGCCCTCACGCGTCCTTGGGATGTCTTCTTGTCCAGCTCCATGTCCAGCTTTACATCCAGCTGCTCCTCTTCTCCTCGTGCGACGCTTGCTCCATCTTCGTACCTGATCATACATAAGTAAAATGACTTAGGCAGTATAAAGTTCTCGTCGTTCAAAGTATCACTTAGGAACAAGTTCACCTGTTGCTTGAGTAGTTTCGCACGAGCTCTTGTCATAGATCCAATCCTAATTTTGTTGGACTTGAGCTTCACAGCAGCACCGTCTTCATCTTGTAATGACGGAGGTAGTAGTTCGGTTGGGATGTCCTCATCACCCCCCCCTTCAAAAGGCGTCGATCTCGACGCTCCAAGGTCTTCTCCGTCATATGGTGTCAAATCAGCAACATTGAAAGAATTACTGACACCAAACTCATCAGTTGGAAGATCTTTAGAGTATGCATTGTCATTGATCTTGGCAAGCACTTTGTAAGGACCAACACCACGAGGAAGCAACTTGGACTTCCGTAGCTTCGGGAACCTATCCTTGCAAAAATGAACCCAAACCATATCACCAGGCTTGAACAACATCTCCTTGCGCTTCTTGTTCACCCGTGTAGCATTGTTCTTGCCTTTCCTCTCAATCAGCTCTTTAGTCTTCTCATGAATCTTCCGTACAAAATCTGCCCTCTTTGATGCCTCCATATTGACTCTCTCATGGATTGGTAAAGGCAACAAGTCAAGTGGAGTAATGGGTTTGAAACCATACACCACCTCAAAAGAACATAGCTCTGTGGTAGAATGTACCGCCCTGTTGTAACCAAACTCCACATGCGGCAAATAATCTTCCCACTCCTTCAAGTTCTTCTTAATCATGGATCTCAGTAGTTGTGACAATGCTCTATTTACCACCTCAGTTTGACCATCAGCTTGGGGCTGACAAGTAGTGTTGAAAAGTAGCTCCGTCCCTAGCTTTCCCCAAAGTGTCTTCTAGAAGTAGCTCATGAACTTGACGCCACGATCAGAAACAATAGTCTCCGGGACTCCATGTAGACGTACAATCTCCCTGGAAAAACAGGTTAGCAATATGCGACGCATCGCCACTTTTGTGGCAGGCAATAAAGTGTGACATCTTAGAGAATCTATCCACTACCACAAATATAGAATCATGGCCTCTCTTAGTACGCGGAAACCCAACAATATATCCATACTAATATCTTCCCATGGTGTAGTAGGTGCCGGTAAAGGAGTATACAAACCGTGAGGCTTCAGCTTGAACTTGGACTTGTTGCAAGTAATGCACCTCTTCACATACCTGTCCACATCCCGCCTCATCGTTGGCCAATAAAAGTGATCAACGAGCATGAGTAGCATCTTCTCACGCCCAAAGTGACCCATCAAACCTCCAACATGTGATTCCTGCAATAAGAGCAAATGCACAGACGATTCTGGAACACATAGTTTCTTAGCTCTAAACAAGAATCCATCATGTATGTGATATTTCTCCCATGCTTTACCAATAGCACACAAGCGATATGGTTCAGCAAAATCATGATCAGTGGCATTCAAATCACATAGTACTTCTAATCCAGGAATTTTAACATCAAGTTGAGTTAATAGCATATTTTTCCTAGATAGAGCGTCAACAACAATGTTATCTTTTCCCTTCTTATGCTTAATAATGTATGGAAAAGACTCAATGAACTCAACCCACTTAGCAAGACACCTATGCAAGGTAGATTGAGCTTTCAGATATTTCAAAGCTTGATGATCAGAATGTATGATAAATTCTTTTGGCCACAAATAATGTTGCCAAACCTCAAGAACTCTAATTAAAGCATACAATTCTTTATCATATATAGGATAGTTCAACATAGCACCAGAAAGTTTCTCCGAAAAATATGCAATTGTGCGACCCTCCTGCATCAACACACCACCAATTCCAATACCACTAGCATCACATTCAATCTCAAATTGCTTATTGAAATTAGGAAGTGCAAGCAACGGTGGAGAAGTTAACAATCTTTTCAGTTCATCAAAAGCATGATCTTGGGTGACGCCCCACTCAAATACAACATCCTTTTTAGTCAATTCATTCAAAGGTGCAACAATAGTACTAAAATTGGGCACAAAACGTCTATAAAACCCCGCTAGACCATGAAAACCTCTTACTTGACTCGAATACATGGGAGTAAGCCAATTTTGAATTGCATGAATTTTAGACACATCTACTTCTACTCCATGCTTAGAGACAACATAACCCGGAAATATGACCTTATCTTTGCAAAATGTGCACTTCTCAAGATTATCATAGAGTTTATTATCACGCAACACTTGCAAAACATGTCGAATATGTATAGTATGATCAGATTCATTGCGGCTGTAGATTAATATATCATCAAAGTACACAACCACAAACTTGCCAATAAAATCACCCAAAACATGGTTCATCAGTCTCATGAAAGTACTAGGTGCATTAGTTAATCCAAAAGGCATCACTAACCACTCATATAAACCAATTTTTTTAAAGGCTGTTTTCCATTCATCCCCATCTTTCATCCTAATTTGATGACAAACACTACGCAAATCAATCTTAGAGAAAACAGCAGCACCACTCAATTCATCTAGCATATCCTGTAAGCGGGGAATAGGATGACGATAGCGAGTAGTAATGTTGTTTATCGCTCTACAATCTACACACATGTGCCAAGTACCATCTTTCTTAGGAACTAAAATAACAGGAACAACATAAGGACTAAGGCTTATGCGGATATAACCTTTGTCGAGTAGCGCTTGTACTTTTTTCTGAATTTCCTTCGTCTTTTCGGGGTTCGTCCTATATGGCGCCCTGTTGGGCAGCGAGGTGCCGGGGATCAAGTAAATTTGATGCTCAATACCACGCAATGGTGGAAATCCTGCGGGCACCTCCTCCAGAAACACGTCGCTGAATTCCTGTAACACATTAGAAACACCAAAAGAAATAGGGGTCATGTCGTTAGAAACCAAAACCTCACCCTTGTACATGAGCACAAGAGGCACGGATGTAGGATCCTCACTAAATTCTCTCATATCTTCTTTGGTGGCTAGCATAACCAAGGAATTCACTCTCTCACTTTTCGTAATATCACTCACGGCATTACAATTCTCTCGCCTATCTATGGGTGCATCCTCCAAGTGTTCTTTATTTTTCTGACGAGATTCATTGACAATTTGCTGTGGTGACATAGGCTGCAAGTTAATTTTCTTGCCCTTGAACTCCAAGTGATATGTATTGGTGCGGCCATTGTGTTGCACAGAATGGTCATAGAGCCATGGCCGACCCAATAGTAGGTGACACACTGTCATAGGAACCACATCAAAATCAATGGAATCCTTATACGGTCTAATCTCAAAATCAACACGCACCATGTGGTTTACCTTCATCTCACCATTGTCACTTAACAACTTGATATAGTATGAATGCGGGTGCGGTAGATACTTCAGTTTCAGCTTGGCACACAACTCCTTGCTTGCTGATTGCGACAACTCCCACCATCAATAATGACCTTGCAAGCTTTATCAGGACCAACTAGTGCCTTTGTTTGGAACAAATTGCAACGTTGAGTAGATGCACTCGGCTGCACATTAAGAGCATGCTGTGACACAACAATAGTGCGAGCTTCAGACGGATAAGCATCTACACAATCACTCTCATAATCATCATCTTCTAGAGCATACGGATCAACATCATCTCCAGTCTCATACTCATCATGGTCATTAATGATCATCACTTTACGATTTGGGCAATCTCTCTTGAAGTGACCCTTACTACCACATGTATGACAATTCATATCGCGGTTGCGCACTGTAGACATGCTAGAACCACTTGTACTTGCAGCAGGTTCGGACTTTTTTGTGTTGGACACATTAGAGACCGGCTTGCTTGACGAAGTAGGAAAAGGTGCGGGGCGCGAAGACGGCGCCAACTCCGATGATGGGGGCGCCCGAGGTGTGTAGCGCCCAGCTCACGTAGCACGGCCTTTGATTTGCGCCTCATCAGGTAACTGTGCTTCAGCTTCTCTTGCATGATGTAGCCGTTGATTCATAGTAGTGTAATTGTGATGACGAACAATTCCTTTGATATTATACTTCAGACCTTGTAGAATTCGTTGCATTGTCATCTCAAGTGACTCACGGACACGGCTACGCTGCATAAGCATCTCCATCTCCATGTAATAAGCATCAACTATAATAACACCTTGTATCAAGAGGGTCAACTTATCATATATAGATCGCAAATAATTAGTGGGAACGAAACGAGATTGCATGATTGCCTTCATCTCCCGTCAGGTAAGAACTGGCAATTCTTCATCTTCTTGACGAGCACCTGTAATTCCATCCCACCAACGCAATGCATAGCCATCAAATTCTAAGGAAGCAAGCTTAATCTTCCTACCTTCAGTATAGTCATGTAGGCCCCATAACTTCTCAATTTTTAGCTCCCAAGTGAGGTATTCTTCAACATTTGGACCTCCTTCAAATTTGGGTATTGAGAACTTTGGCTTACCCAAACCATCGTCTTGCTGTTGTGAGGTACACAGCGAGCTCCAAGTTCAACAAAGCCACGACCACGATTACCTCGTCCAACACCATGACTGGCAGCAGCAGGTTGTTCATCAAGATCATCATCTTCATCTTCATGTTGTTGGGTCAGGTTCTCAACAGCTAACTCCAATGCTTGAATAGATCGCTGAATATCCATCACTTGTACTTGAATTGTATTGACGGTCTCATTAGTGGTATCAAGCGTCTTGGTAACGTTCCCAATGTCATCATTAAGTTTTTGGCCCTGCTCGCCAAATTCACGTCGCATCTCATTACGAAGGGCTTCATACTACCTCCAAGTCATGACATCAGCTTCATCCTTCTATTTCTGGTTAACAATTTTAGCATCACTAGAAGACATGGTTAATAGGTTAGTGCACTAAAACAAATATATATGGTGGTACTCTCACAACTCACTCAAAAACTGATAAGAAAAGGAAATCTTACCGCTCCAAAGTGAATTAGTATTTCTTACCACTTGTACTGACAACTAGTGCATGGATGTAGCGAAGCGAATATCAAGGGTATAAGAACAATCACACGACAAAGCATGATATATGTGGGACTGTAGGTAGACTACCTATTTGCACCAATAACATGCTCTAGCGCTAACCCTAGAACAACCAATGATACTCACACAAGGCGATAAATGTGGCAATGCAATTATATGGATGAAAAGGTTGCAATGCACTCGAGAGACGCTAGCAAAGCTCAACGGAACGGACACAAGATTTCTCAACTACAGGTGCAGAAAAGTAAACTAGGCCTTCACTTGATCTTACTAGCACTTCACTTTTATTTTTTGATTTTTTATTTTATCACACGTAGCTATGTAGCTCTTTTTGCTTCTTTTCACTTTTCTATTTTATTTTATTTTATGACTCAACCCCTTGATAACACGGCCAACAGAAATTGCAAAGCACAAAAACCCGAATGAGCAGCCTGTCGAGCGGTAAAACTAGTCTCTTCTGGGGAAGTTCCTAGCCACTTATATCGAAAGGCTGTGTCTATGGTTGGGAACAAGCACACTGTATGCTATGTGGACTCGGAGTAACAAAACTGAAAACTAGATGATAGCGAAACACAAACCCTAACAAGATACTAGATGGAAGAAAAAGATACGCAAACACAACTATGAAAAGCAACTAAAACTCGAAATTAGTGCAATCTAAGGCTATGGCAAACCCTAACCCTAATATTTTTTGGCTTTTTCTGGATAGGAAAACACTCACAACTCAACAATGGGGTAGATTGTGGATGGCTTACCGAGGAAACGCTGAAATCTGATACCAAGATGATAAGGGGTTGCCCGATCTTCTCAGTAAGCGATGGTGGATGTGATGAACACGTGATGAAGACAGCAGAGATACACGATGATGAAGTGGATGATAACTTGTATGACGCAAAGAGTCTCTCGATTGGTCCCTGTCGCCAATGCAACAGCTCTCAACCCTGCAGTCGCAACTCCACACACTTGCGCACGTAGCCACCGACGAACGAAGCGATAAGTTGCAACCGTTTAATCCCCAATGGAACAGCAGATCACACAAGACTTTCAGTAGCAAAACACCAAATCGATGCGGATTGGTGTAGATATTCAATAGAGTTGCAAAGCAATCAACTATGAACTAGGGTTTATCTTAAACATGGTCTCAACCTAATTTGGGGGCGTCCTAGGCACTTATATAGGGGTTCAGGACGACCAGGAGTCAAGAAAATACATTAAAAACCGACCCAGATCTGGATCTCGTCGAGACTGACTCGGACACGACCGACCTGGGGGACGGTCGACCGGGCCACGGACCGGGCAGGCCAGTTGGAACCGGGCCTGACACCGGGTGGTGACCGGACTAGGGGTCCAGAGCCCCTAGATGGTGCCCGGTGTGCACCGGTCCAGGGTTCGGTCGGCGCCGTTCTGTCCCGGCGTGGCGTCCGGTTGGATCGGGCGTGGGACCGGGCCATCCGGCGTGGCGGCTGGTCAGACCGGGCTTGGCGCTGGCATGTCTTCTTCCCTCGCGCATGCCTCCCTCTCCTCCCTCGCGCGTCCTTGGGATGTCTTCTTGTCCAGCTCCATGTCCATCTTTACATCCACCTGCTCCACTTCTCCTCGTGCGACGCTTGCTCCATCTTCGTACCTGATCATACATAAGATAAAGGACTTACACAGTATAAAGTTCTCATCGATCAAAGTATCACTTAGGAACAAGTTCACCTGTTGTTTGAGTAGCTTCGCACGAGCTCTTGTCATAGGTCCAATCCTAACTTCATTGGACTTGAGCTTCGTAGCAGCATCGTCTTCATCTTGTAATGACGGAGGTAGTAGTTCGGTTGGGATGTCCTCATCAATGGCCGTCTGCAGGTCCTGTGGGTCGCGCATCTCCACTTCGATGCGGATGTGGTCGGGCAGGCCGCCGATGAAGAGGTCGGCGCGCTGGCGAGCCGTGACGCCAGGCGCATGGCATGCCAACGTCTGGAAGCAGTCGGCGAAGTCCTGCACCGAGGAGGTGAAGGGAAGGCGGCCGAGTTCGGCCAGCCGGCTCCCGCGTATCGGGTGGCCGAACCGAAGGAGGCAAAGGTCGCGGAAGCGCTCCCATGGAGGTATCCCGCCCTCGTCCTGCTCGAGGGCGTAGTACCACGTCTGGGCGGTGCCGCGGAGGTGGTAGGAGGCGATCCACGTGCAGTCGGAAGCCAGTGTCCGCTGCCCCGGAAGAACTGGTCGCACTGGTTGAGCCAGTTCAGGCGGTCGACGGTACCGTCGTTGGTGGCGAACTCCAGCTTGCTGAAGCGGGGCAGCTGCTAGACGTGCGGGACGGCGGCGTAGGCTCCGTCGTGACGAGCCAGCGCGGCGGGGGATGAGTAGGTTAGCACCATTGACGCCCCGCATATAGGTCGCCATATCAGGCGAAGCCGCCGACGATGGAGGCCACGGGTGGCGCGGCATGCTAGAGCACGGTCGGCTGGGCGGGCGCCGATGTGAAGACGGGCGTGTCGAGCCAGGCCGGGATTTGGGACGGCGATGGTGGGAACCTGATCTGCGTGATCGGGACCCCCTGGTGGGAGGCGACGGCCGACGGGGACGGAGCAGGCGGCGTGGCCGGTGGCGGTGATGGTGGCACGGCGGTCCCCGGGATCGGTGGAAACGACGCATAGGGCTCCTGGAGGAACGTCCGGAGGTTCGAGACCGCCAGGGTGAGGTCGCGGACAGCCATCGTGAGCTCCACCGGAGAGAGGACGGCGGCCGGGTCGAGGACCGGCGCCAGGTTGACGGAGGCAGCCGGCCCGGTGGTGATCGGCGGCGCACCCGTGGTGGTCGCGAGCGCGCCGGTGGTGCCGGTGATGGAGGCGGTGGGTAGGCCTGAAGACATGATCGATCCGGAGCAATCTGATACCAAATTGGTAGAGGTAGGGTTCTACCAGGTCTAGGGCGGAGGTTGTATTGGTGGAAGGGAGGGTGGCGAGGCTGGAGGCGCGGACGTCGGCGACTCGGCGCCATGGCCGCGCGTGAGGAGGAAGGCGGTGGAGCGCCGGAGGCGGCGGCTAGGGTTTAGGAATCTCGTCTCCTGAGGGAGACGGCAACAAATATGTTTATTCATTATCATAAGAGCATTTCCAACAGAGGCTCTAAAATTTGGCGCTGTAAAAGTCGTTTGCAGCGTGCTCGATCTGGATACAGCGCGCGGCGCCGACGCGAGCTTCACCGGGTGCTGTAAACCACCGCGCCAAAATGCAACGCTGAATTCGTCCTTTTGCAGATGCGCTAAAATGCCACGCCAAAAACAACGTTTTCGCAGAATTACATACGTAAATAGATTAAACACAATGTAAAAATAAACTGGAAATAGATATATTGCAAAATTCAACCCACATTTGCTATAACCAAATTTATTTAAAAACTAAACTACACTACTCACAATCCCAGTCGAAGTCGGAGGAGTTCAGTGTTGTCGACGACACCGGAGTCGACATCCACTCAAGGATGAGGAGGAAGAGTTGACGGTGATCATCGATGGACCGGCGCCATTCTTCTTCCCCCCTTCTTCCTCGCGGACTTCTCCTCCTTCTCCTTCTTCGCCTCCTTCTTCGTCCTCCTCGCCTCCCGGTCGCGCTTCTTCGCTGTCAACACCCGGTTTTTTAATTCCAGATGCCTATTATGCCATACATCGCAATCCCAGGAAGATTGTTTTTGCGAGACATAATAGTCGATATCACAAAACATTATTTATTACAAACCATAATCGTCTTACAACAAGGGATCACATGATCCAGTCTTACAACAACAGTTGATCTAAAGATCAAATACAAAACACATAGCGGAAGAAACGTAGTAGCGGTCCATCTGTTCCACAGGCAACGCTTGACGTCAGGAGGTGATCCTAGATATCATTGACGTCCTGCTGTCCATCTTCCTGGTACTGGTGCTCCTCTTCATAGTCTGGCCATTTGAATAGCCAGGGACAAAGCCATGAGTACTTTTAAAGTACTTGCAAACTACCACTAATAGAAGTACTAATAGCTCTAATCATGGTTCTAAGCTTCTAGGTATATTTGCACAAAGCTAGTTTTATTTCATAAATACTTAGTAGTCAAAAACTCTTTAGCTATCTAAATTTACTCAAGCGGGAACGTTAGTGTCATTCCCACAACTCAGTTGTGATCAAGTCAAATTCACCTTTCAAGTCACAAGTCACTTTTAGAAAACATCTGACAACGGAACAGTATGGCCATCCAACCGTCCATGACCGCGGACACGGCTATTCGAATAGTTTAACACTCTGCAGAGGTTGTACACTTGTGCCACAATTTTTGATTACATCCGTCAGGGATAGCCCTGAATTATCATACTCAGTATGCAGATCATCAACCATTAACCTTTCACTTACATACCCTAGTGTAGGCACCTCCCCTATGAGCTTGGCCTCCCAGCCATGGCAATCTGCCATCCTGGGAACTGCACAGGGGTTGGGTAGGACATTCACCTCTATTTCACGTCATTTCACTTTTCACAGAGGCAGCCTCGGCATAACCCCTATGACGCTTGTTCAGAGGGAACCCATACTAAAGCACATAAATTTCCAGCTAAGCCCTACCCATTATCAGGTATTGTGGGGGTACTCTAAAGTTGGAATGGTATCGCATCCGAATCCAACCATCAGTTTTTGTCAAATTCACCTTGTCATTCACAAGTCATATTCACCTTCAAAACTTTCGATAGAATGACTCATCATTCTAAGGTTTTCAAAATCATTTGATTCAGATGTTCCCATCTAGAGTAGTCAATTTTAGTTTTAGCACTAGCAACTAGTCATGAGGGGTGCTAACTAAGTTTTTGCTCTCTAGGCTAAGTTTGATGTCTTGTAATACTCTATCTCTAGACCAAAGTTAACTACAAAAAATAAACCTTGATAAGCAAAGTAAAAGATTGCAAGATAAAAACTTGGGATTGGACAAATCTTTAAACAAAAGAGTATTGCAGGGGTATCTTGCACTTTGCATTAGTAGAGCTTGCATTGGTAGTAGCTTGCTCATGGTAATATCTTGTGTTGGTAAATAGCTTGCCTTGAGTGGTATAGTGATCAAAGTTTTCTTTTTCTACTTCGTAGATGTCTTCTTTCTCGTAGCACTCGGTACTAGCGTCTATAAATGAATACGAGGTACACAATTACCAAACACTTCTTAAGTATTCTATTTACCACACAAGATGAACTATTATCATCACAATCATCACCAACATCATACTAGGGTTTCCATTTATTTCCTTTGAAAGTAATTTCCTCACATTGAACATTACTAAGATTTAATTTCCTCAAATAATAAAGTATGAGATCATGTTGACCAAATTCACCACTTCATATTTATCCATTTGGGAAAATGATTTAAATGAGATACTACATCTCATACAATTTAAATACTACCTTGGAAAAGATTTAATTTTCTCTAGTAATAAAATATGAGGTCGTGTAGACTAATGTCATCACCTCATATTGAATTACTTGGAAAGGTGATTTAAATGAGAGGATACCTCTCATAAGGTTTTATTAATATTTTTAAGTAATTTAAATGAGCTAGAAATGACCACATAGCCATTATTTGAATCTAGCCCATGATCATGGTAAACACTAATGTTATATTTTTACATATTCATGAAGAGTTTTTGAAATGTGAATTTTGAGAAGTGAAATCAACTCAAAATTATTTATGGTTGATTTTTAATAAATGTTTGAAGTTTAAAAAGGTACTGCCTTGTTATTTTTACTGGAAGTGTTCTACAATTATTTTGAGGTTGAAACCAATTTAGTTGGCTAGATAATTTCATAAGCTTTCCATAAATATTTATTTCATAAATTTTGGCTCAGTAAATATTTTTAAACTATATTTTGAATTTGCATGCATAGCCAGATTCAAACTAAATTAGAAATTCTCTATTTGAATTTAACGGGCTGCACAGGAAAAATAACTGGGCCGGCCCAGCTATGCTCCAGTGCGCAGCGGGCCTCCTGACAGGGGGCTCCACTTGTCAGCGAGTTTTAAAACCCGAATCGGTACGAGCGAGGAGAGCTGTAGGATTAAAAGCAAGATCGATGGCCGAGGTTCATCTCCATGCTCGAATAGGAACGACGGGGAGCTAACCCTACCGGCGGCGAGGTGGGTCGCTAGGGGGTACCTGGGGCTCCGGCGAGGCTCAGCGAGTGATGCGTGCAGTTAACACACGTTCGTTGCCCCAAGAGGAAGGTGTGATGCGTACAGTAGAAAGTTTTCCCTCAGTAAGAAACCAAGGTTTATCGAACCAGTAGGAGTCAAGGATCACGTGAAGGTCGCTGGTGACGGAGTGTAGTGCGGCGCAACACAAGGGATTCCGGCGCCAACGTGGAACCTGCACAACACAATCAAAGTACTTTTCCCCAACGTAACAGTGAGGTTGTCAATCTCACCGGCTTGATGTAAACAAAGGATTAACCGTATAGTGTGGAAGATGATGTTTGTTTGCGAAGAACAGTAAAGAAAAATTGCAGTAGATTGTATTTCAGATGTAAAGAATGGACCGGGGTCCACAGTTCACTAGTGGTGTCTCTCCCATAAGATAAATAGCATGTTGGGTGAACAAATTACAGTTGGGCAATTGACAAATAAAGAAGGCATAACAATGCACATACATATATCATGATGAGTACTATGAGATTTAATCGGGGCATTACGACAAAGTACATAGACCGCTATCCGAGCATGCATCTATGCCTAAAAAGTCCACTTTCGAGGTTATCATCCGAACCCCTTCCGGTATTAAGTTGCAAACAACGGACAATTGCATTAAGTATGGTGTGTAATGTAATCAACACAAATATCCTTAGACAAAGCATCGATGTTTTATCCCTAGTGGCAACAGCACATCCACAACCTTAGAACTTTCCGTCATCGTCCCAGATTTAATGGAGGCATGAACCCACTATCGAGCATAAATACTCCCTCTTGGAGTTACAAGTATCAACTTGGCAGAGCCTCTACTAGCAACGGAGAGCATGCAAGAACATAAACAACTCATATATGATAGATTGATAATCAACTTGACATAGTATTCAATATTCATCGGATCCCAACAAACACAACATGTAGCATTACAAATATATGATCTTGATCATGATAGGCAGCTCATAAGATCTAACATGATAGCACAATGAGGAGAAGACAACCATCTAGCTACTGCTATGGACCCATAGTCCAAGGGTGAACTACTGACACATCGATCCGGAGGTGATCATGGCGATGAAGAGCCCTCCGGGAGATGATTCCCCTCTCCGGCAGGGTGCCGGAGGCGATCTCCTGAATCCCCCGAGATGGGATTGGCGGCGGCGTCTCTGGAAGGTTTTCCGTATCTTGGCTCTCGGTACTGGGGGTTTCGCGACGAAGGCTTTAAGTAGGCAGACGGGTAGGTTTAGGGGCGATGCGAGGGCCCCACACGCCAGGGCCGCGCAACCAGGACCTGGGCCGCACCGCCCTGTTGTGTTGGCGCCTCGTCACCCCACTTCGTTTCCCTTTCGGTCTTCTGGAAGCTTCGTGGAAAAATAAGACCCTGGGCGTTGATTTCGTCCAATTCCGAGAATATTTCATTTGTAGGATTTCTGAAACCAAAAACAGCAGAAAACGACAGAATCGGCTCTTCGGCATCTCGTCAATAGGTTAGTGCCGGAAAATGCATAATAATGACATATAATGTGTATAAAACATGTGAGTATCATCATAAAAGTAGCATGGAACATAAGAAATTATAGATACGTTTGAGACGTATCAAGCATCCCCAAGCTTAGTTCCTACTCGCCCTCGAGTAGGTAAACGATAACAAAGATAATTTCTGAAGTTACATGCTATCATAATCTTGATCAATACTATTGTAAATCACATGAGATGAATGCAGCGATTCGAAGCAATGATGAAGACAATGAGTAAACAAATGAATCATATAGCAAAGACTTTTCATGAATAATACTTTCAAGACAAGCATCAATAAGACTTGCATAAGAGTTACTCATAAAGCAATAAATTCTTAGTAGAAAGCTTTGAAACAACACAAAGGAAGATATAAGTTTCAGCGGTTGCTTTCAACTTCAACATGTATATCTCATGGATAATTGTCAACACAAAGTAATATAACAAGTGCAATAGGTAAACATGTAAGAATCAATGCACACAGTTTACACAAGTGTTTGCTTCTAGGATAGAAAGAATAGGTAAACTGACTCAACAATAAAGTAGAAGAATGGACCTTCGCAGAGGGAAGCATGGATTACTATTTTTATGCTAGAGCTTTTCATTTTGAAAACATAGAAACAATTTTGTCAAAGGTAGTAATAAATCATATGTGTTATGTATAAGACATCCTATAAATTGCAAGCCTCATGCATAGAATACTAATAGTGCCCGCACCTTGTCCTAATTAGCTTGGATTAACACGGATTATCATTGCATAACATATGTTTCAACCAAGTGTCACAAAGGGGTACCTCTATGCCGCCTGTACGGAGGTCTAAGGAGAAAGTTCGCATTGGATTTCTCGCTTTTGATTATTCTCAACTTAGACATCCATACCGGGACAACATAGACAACAGATAATGGACTCCTCTTTAATGCATAAGCATTCAACAATAGATAAAATTCTCATAAGAGATTGAGGATTTGTGTCCAAACTGAAACTTCCACCATGATTCAGGGCTTTAGTTAGCGGCCCAATGTTCTTCTCTAACAATATGCATACTCAAACCATTTGATCATGAAAATCTCCCTTACTTCAGACAAGACGAACATGCATAGCAACTCACATGATATTCAACAAAGGTGTAAAAGTTGATGGCGTCCCCAGAAACATGGTTACCGCTCAACAAGCAACTTATTAAGAATAAGATACATAGCAACATATTCAATACCACAATAGTTTTTAAGGCTATTTTCCCATGAGCTATGTATTGTAAAGGCAAAGAATAGAATTTTAAAGGTAGCACTCAAGTAATGTACTTTGGAATGGCAGAGAAATACCATGTGGTAGGTAGGTATGGTGGACACAAATGGCATAGTTTTTGGCTCAAGGATTTGGATGCACGAGAAGAATTCCTCTCAATACAAGGCTAGGCTAGCAAGGTTGTTTGAAGCAAACTCAAGTATAAATGGTACAGCAAGACTCACATATGAACATATTGTAAGCATTATAAGACTTTACATCGTCTCCTTGTTGTTCAAACACCTTAACCATAAAATATCTAGACTCTAGAGACCAATCATGCAAACCAAATTTTAACAAGGTCTATGTAGTTCTTCATTAATGGGTGCAAAGTACATGATGCAAGAGCTTAAACATGATCTATATGAGCACAAAAATTGCCAAGTATCAATTAAAATAAAGATAAGGAGAGGTTGCTACAGTAGTAACAACTTCCAAGACTCAAATATAAAACAAAAGTGCTGTAGTAAAATAATGGGGTTGTCTCCCATAAGCGCTTTTCTTTAACGCCTTTCAGCTGGGCGCAGAAAGTGTGAATCAAGTAACATCAAGAGATGAAGCATCGACATTGATGTCTACGGGTGCTTCTATTCTTGTAGACAGTGTTGGGCCTCCAAGAGCAGAGGTTTGTAGAACATCAGCAAGTTTCCCTTAAGTGGATCACCCAAGGTTTATCGAACTCAGGGAGGAAGAGGTCAAAGATATCCCTCTCATGCAACCCCTGCAACCACAAAGCAAGAAGTCTCTTGTGTCCCCAACACACCTAATAGGTGCACTAGTTCGGCGAAGAGATAGTGAAATACGAGGTGGTGTAAATAAGTATGAGCAGTGGCAACGGCACCGGAAAAGTGCTTTGCCCGGGACGGTAAACAAGCGATAGTAACGCAGCGGTAGTAACGCAGATAAAACGAGTAAACAAGCAGCGATAGCGATATTTAGGAACAAGGCCTAGGGATTAGACTTTCGCTAGTGGACACTCTCAACATTGATCACATAACATAATAGATAAATGCATACTCTACACTCTTGTTGGATGATGAACACATTGCGTAGGATTACACGAACCCTCAATGCCGGAGTTAACAAGCTCCACAATTCAATGTTCATATTTAAATAACCTTAGAGTGCAAGAAAGATCAACACGACTAAACCAAGTACTAACACAGCATGCACACTGTCACCTTCACGCTATGTAGGAGGAATAAATCACATCAATACTATCATAGCAATAGTTAACTTCACAATCTACAAGAGATCATGATCATAGCATACGCCAAGTACTAACACGGATGCACACACTGTCACCATTACACCGTGCGGGAGGAATAAACTACTTTAATAACATCACTAGAGTAGCACATAGATAAATTGTGATACAAAACACATTGCAATCATAAAGAGATATAAATAAGCACTTCACTATGTCATTCATAACAGTGAGTAAGTATTCTGTGAAATATAGCCTAAGAGACCCACACGGTGCACAAACTGTCACCTTTACACACGTGGGACAAGGAGTCTCCGGAGATCACATAAGTAAAACTCACTTGACTAGCATGGTGACATCTAGATTACAAGCATCATCATATGAATCTCAATCATGTAAGGCAGCTCATGAGATTATTGTATTGAAGCACATAGGAGAGAGATTAACCACATAGCTACCGGTACAGCCCCGAGCCTCGATGGAGAACTACTCCCTCCTCATGGGAGACAGCAGCGTTGATGAAGATGGCGGTGGTGTCGATGGAGAAGCCTTCCGGGGGCACTTCCCCGCTCCGGCAGGTGCCGGAACAGAGACTCCTGTCCCCTAGATCTTGGCTTCGCGATGGCGGCGGCTCTGGAAGGTTTTCCATATCGTGGTTCTTCGCATTAGGGTTTTCGCGACGGAGGCTTTAAATAGGCGGAAGGGCAGCCTCGGAGGGGCCCTGGGGGGCCCACACCATAGGGCGGCGCGGCCCCCCTCTGGCCGTGCCAGGGTGTGGTGTGGGGCCCCCAGGGCTTCTCTCTGGCGGCTCTCGGGTGTTCTGGAAGGCTCCGGGAAAAATAGGACCCTGGGTCTTGATTTCGTCCAATTCCGAGAATATTTCGTTACTAGGATTTACGAAACCAAAAACAGCGAGAAAACAGAAGCGGCACTTCGGCATCTTGTTAATAGGTTAGTTCCAGAAAATTCACGAATATGACATAAAGTGTGCATAAAACATGTAGGTATCATCGATAATATGGCATGGAACATAAGAAATTATCGATACGTCGGAGACGTATCAAGCATCCCCAAGCTTAGTTCTGCTCGTCCCGAGCGGGTAAAACGATAACAAAGATAATTTCTGAAGTGACATGCCATCATAACCTTGATCATACTATTTGTAAACATATGTAGTGGATGCAGCGATCAAAACAATGGTAATGACATGAGTAAACAAGTGAATCATAAAGCAAAGACTTTTCATGAATAGTACTTCAAGACAAGCATCAATAAGTCTTGCATAAGAGTTAACTCATAAAGCAATAAATCAAAGTAAAGGTATTGAAGCAACACAAAGGAAGATTAAGTTTCAGCGGTTGCTTTCAACTTGTAACATGTATATCTCATGGATAATTGTCAACATAGAGAAATATAACAAGTTCAATATGCAAGTATGTAGGAATCAATGCACAGTTCACACAAGTGTTTGCTTATTGAGGTGGAGAGAGATAGGTGAACCGACTCAACATAAAAGTAAAATAAAGGCCCTTCAAAGAGGAAAAAGCATCGATTGCTATATTTGTGCTAGAGCTTTTATTTTGAAAACATGAAACAATTTTGTCAACGGTAGTAATAAAGCATATGAGTTATGTAAATTATATCTTACAAGTTGCAAGCCTCATGCATAGTATACTAATAGTGCTCGCACCTTGTCCTAATTAGCTTGGACTACCGGATCATTGCATTACACATGTTTTAACCAAGTGTCACAATGGGGTACCTCCATGCCACCTGTACAAAGGTCTAAGGAGAAAGCTCGCATTTTGGATTTCTCGCTTTTGATTATTCTCAACTTAGACATCCATACCGGGACAACATGGACAACGAGATAATGGACTCCTCTTTAATGCATAAGCATGTGGCAACAATTAGTGTTCTCATATGAGATTGAGGATATATGTCCAAAACTGAAACTTCCACCATGATTCATGGCTTTAGTTAGCGGCCCAATGTTCTTCTCTAACAATATGTATGCTCCAACCATTAAGGTGGTAGATCTCTCTTACTTCGGACAAGACGGACATGCATAGCAACTCACATGATATTCAACAAAGAGTAGTTGATGGCGTCCCCGAAGCATGGTTATCGCACAACAAGCAACTTAATAAGAGATAAAGTGCATAAGTACATATTCAATACCACAATAGTTTTTAAGCTATTTGTCCCATGAGCTATATATTGAAAAGGTGAATGATGGAATTTTAAAGGTAGCACTCAAGCAATTTACTTTGGAATGGCGGATAAATACCATGTAGTAGGTAGGTATGGTGGACACAAATGGCATAGTGGTTGGCTCAAGTATTTTGGATGCATGAGAAGTATTCCCTCTCGATACAAGGTTTAGGCTAGCAAGGTTATTTGAAACAAACACAAGGATGAACGGTGCAGCAAAACTCACATAAAAGATATATTGTAAACATTATAAGACTCTACACCGTCTTCCTTGTTGTTCAAAACTCAATACTAGATGTTATCTAGACTCTAGAGAAACTAAATATGCAAACCAAATTAGCAAGCTCTAAGTGTTTCTTCATTAATGGGTGCAAAGTATATGATGCAAGAGCTTAAACATGAGCACAACAATTGCCAAGTATCAAATTATCCAAGACATTTTAGAATTACTACATGTAGCATTTTCCAATTCCAACCATATAACAAATTAACGAAGAAGAAACTTCACCATGAATACTATGAGTAGAGCCTAAGGACATACTTGTCCATATGCTACAGCGGAGCGTGTCTCTCCCCCACAAAGTGAATGCTAGGATCCATTTTATTCAAACAAAACAAAAAAAAAAAAACCGACGCTCCAAGCAAAAGTGCATAAGATGTGACGGAATAAAAATATAGTTTCAGGGGAGGAACCTGATAATGTTGTCGATGAAGAAGGGGATGCCTTGGGCATCCCCAAGCTTAGACGCTTGAGTCTTCTTAGAATATGCAGGGGTGAACCACCGGGGCATCCCCAAGCTTAGAGCTTTCACTCTTCTTGATCATAGTATATCATCCTCCTCTCTTGACCCTTGAAAACTTCCTCCACACCAAACTCAAAACAAACTCATTAGAGGGTTAGTGCATAATCAAAAACTCACATGTTCAGAGGTGACACAATCATTCTTAACACTTCTGGACATTGCCCAAAGCTACTGGAAGTCAATGGAACAAAGAAATCCATCCCACATAGCAAAAAGAAGCAATGCGAAATAAAAAGCAGAATCTATCAAAACAGAACAGTCCGTAAAGACGAATTTTAAAAGGGCACCAGACTTGCTCAAATGAAAATGGTCAAATTGAATGAAAGTTGCGTACATATATGAGGATCATGCACGTAAATTGGCTTAATTTTCTGAGCTACCTACAGGGAGGTAGACCCAGATTCGTGACAGCAAAGAAATCTGGAACTGCGCAGTAATCCAAATCTAGTACTTACTTTACTATCAAAGACTTTACTTGGCACAACAAAACATAAAACTAAGATAAGGAGAGGTTGCTACAGTAGTAAACAACTTCCAAGACACAAATATAAAACAAAGTACTGTAGCAAAATAACACATGGGTTATCTCCCAAGAAGTTCTTTCTTTATAGCCGTTAAGATGGGCTCAGCAGTTTTAATGATGCACTCGCAAAAGATAGTATGTGAAGCAAAAGAGAGCATCAAGAGGCAAATTCAAAACATATTTAAGTATAAAATGCTTCCTATGCATAGGAATCTTGTAAATAAACAAGTTCATGAAGAGCAAAGTAACAAGCATAGGAAGATAAAACAAGTATAGCTTCAAAAATTTCAGCACATAGAGAGGTGTTTTAGTAACATGAAAATTTCTACAACCATATTTTCCTCTCTCATAATAACTTTCAGTAGCATCATGAGCAAACTCAACAATATAACTATCACATAAAGCATTCTTATCATGAGTCTCATGCATAAAATAATTACTCTCCACATAAGCATAATCAATTTTATTGGTTGTAGTGGGAGCATATTCAACAAAGTAGCTATCATTATTATTCTCATCAAGTGTAGGAGGCATAGTATAATCACAATAAAATTTACTCTCCATAGTAGGTTGTACCAAAAGACCACTATTATAATCATCATAAATAGGAGGCAAAGTATCATCAAAGAAAATTTTCTCCTCAATGCTTGGGGGACTAAAAAGATCATGAAAACCAGCTTCCCCAAGCTTAGAACTTTCTACATTATTATCAACAATGGTGTTCAAAGCGTTCATACTAATATTACTACCGGCATGCAAATAAGATTCCATAGGTTTTTAAATTTTCGCATCAAACAATCCATGTTTTAAATCAGGAAATAGAATAAGAAGCTCATTGTTGTCCATTATGCCAAACTAGTGTAAACAAGAAACAAAAAGATGCAATTGCAGGATCTAAAGGAAATAGCTTTGAGCACACACACAATGGCGCCAGAAAAGTACTTATACCTAGGACCGGAGTATGAGAGCCTTTTACCTTTCCTCCCCGGCAACGGCGCCAGAAAAGTGCTTGATGTCTACGGGAGCTTCTATTCTTGTAGACAGTGTTGGGCCTCCAAGAGCGAGAGGTTTGTAGAACAGCAGCAAGTTTCCCTTAAGTGGATCACCCAAGGTTTATCGAACTCGGGGAGGAAGAGGTCAAAGATATCCCTCTCATGCAACCACTGCAACCACAAAGCAAGAAGTCTCTTGTGTCCCCAACACACCTAATAGGTGCACTAGTTCGGCGAAGAGATAGTGAAATACGGGTCGTGTAAATAAGTATGAGCAGTGGCAACGGCACCGGAAAAGTGCTTTGCCCGGGACGGTAAACAAGCGGTAGTAACGCAGCGGTAGTAACGCGGTAAAACGAGTAAACAAGCAGCGATAGCGATATTTAGGAACAAGGCCTAGGGATTAGACTTTCGCTAGTGGACACTCTCAACATTGATCACATAACGAGAATAGATAAATGCATACTCTACACTCTTGTTGGATGATGAACACATTGCGTAGGATTACACGAACCCTCAATGCCGGAGTTAACAAGCTCCACAATTCAATGTTCATATTTAAATAACCTTAGAGTGCAAGAAAGATCAACACGACTAAACCAAGTACTAACACAGCATGCACACTGTCACCTTCACGCTATGTAGGAGGAATAAATCACATCAATACTATCATAGCAATAGTTAACTTCACAATCTACAAGAGATCATGATCATAGCATACGCCAAGTACTAACACGGATGCACACACTGTCACCATTACACCGTGCAGGAGAAATAAACTACTTTAATAACATCACTAGAGTAGCACATAGATAAATTGTGATACAAAACACATTGCAATCATAAAGAGATATAAATAAGCACTTCACTATGCCATTCATAACAGTGAGTAAGTATTCTTTGAAATATAGCCTAAGAGACCCACACGGTGCACACACTGTCACCTTTACACACGTGGGACAAGGAGTCTCCGGAGATCACATAAGTAAAACTCACTTGACTAGCATGGTGACATCTAGATTACAAGCATCATCATATGAATCTCAATCATGTAAGGCAGCTCATGAGATTATTGTATTTAAGAACATAGGAGAGAGATTAACCACATAGCTACCGGTACAGCACCGAGCCTCGATGGAGAACTACTCCCTCCTCATGGGAGACAGCAGCGTTGATGAAGATGGCGGTGGTGTCGATGGAGAAGCCTTCCGGGGGCACTTCCCCGCTTCGGCAGGGTGCCGGAACAGAGACTCCTGTCCCCCAGATCTTGGCTTCGCGATGGCGGCGGCTCTGGAAGGTTTTCCGTATCATGGTTCTTCGCATCGGGGTTTTCACGACGGAGGCTTTAAATAGGCGGAAGGGCAGCCTCGGAGGGGGCTCGGGGGCCCACACCATAGGGCGGCGCGGCCCCCCTCCGGCCGCGCCGGGGTGTGGTGTGGGGCCCCCGAGGCTTCTCTCCGGCTGCTCTCGGGTGTTCCGGAAGGCTCCGGGAAAAATAGGACCACGGGTCTTGATTTCGTCCAATTCCGAGAATATTTCGTTACTAGGATTTCTGAAACCAAAAACAGCAGAAAACGAGCAAGCGGCACTTCGGCATCTTGTTAATAGGTTAGTTCCAGAAAATGCACGAATATGACATAAAGTGTGCATAAAACATGTAGGTATCATCGATAATATGGCATGAAACATAAGAAATTATCGATACGTCGGAGACGTATCAGACATCATAATTTTTTCTAATAATAGAATCATAAGGTAACTTCATTCTCTTTCTACGGAAGTGTTCCATACCTTTCTTAAGAGGAAATTGATATTTAATATTACCTTCCTTCATATCAATGGTAGCAC
Source organism: Lolium rigidum (assembly GCF_022539505.1). Classification (NCBI taxonomy): domain Eukaryota; kingdom Viridiplantae; phylum Streptophyta; class Magnoliopsida; order Poales; family Poaceae; genus Lolium; species Lolium rigidum. The sequence continues at coordinate 286,237,338 of NC_061513.1, forward strand.
CAACAGTTCGAAGAAAAGGTCTTCCCAATATATTGGGACAAGATGCATTGCATTCAATATCCAAAACAACAAAATCAACGGGGACAAGGTTATTGTTAACCATAATACAAACATTACCAATCCTCCCCAAAGGTTTCTTTATAGCATTATCAGCAAGATTAACATCCAAATAACAATTTTTCAATGGTGGCAAGTCAAGCATATCATAGATTTTCTTAGGCATAACAGAAATAGTTGCACCAAGATCACATAAAGCATTACAATCAAAATCATTGACCCTCATCTTAATGATGGGCTCCCAACCATCTTCTAACTTCCTAGGAATAGAAGTTTCAAGTTTTAGTTTATCTTCTCTAGCTTTTATGAGAGCATTTGTAATATGTTTTGTAAAGGCCAAATTTATAGCACTAGCATTGGGACTTTTAGCAAGTTTTTGTAAGAACTTTATAACTTCAGAGATGTGACAATCATCAAAATCTAAACCATTATGCTCTACGGCAATGGGATCATTGTCCCCAATATTTTGAAAAATTTCAGCAGTTTTATCACAAACAGTTTCAGCAGTTTTAGCAGTTTCAGGCAGTTTTGCACGCTTTGCACTAGGAGTAGAAACATTGCCAACACCAATTATTTTACCATTGATAGTAGGAGGTTTAGCAAAATGTGAATCATTATCATTACTAGTGGTGGTAATAGTCCAAACTTTAGCTACATTATTCTCTTTAGCAAGTTTTTCTTTTTCTTCTCTTTCCCACCTAGCATGCAATTCAGCCATCAATCTAATATTTTCATTAATTCGAACTTGTATGGCGTCTGCTGTAGTTACAATTTTATTATCATTATCCTTATTAGGCATAACTTTCAATTTTAAAAGATCAACATCAGAGGCAAGTCTATCAACCTTAGAAGCAAGAATATCAATTTTACCAAGCTTTTCTTCAACCGATTTGTTAAAAGCAGTTTGTGTACTAATAAATTCTTTAAGCATGGCTTCAAGACCAGAGGGTACATTCTTATTATTGTTGTAAGAATTCCCATAAGAATTACCATAACCATTACTATTAGCAGAAGGATATGGCCTACAGTTGTTACCAGAATTATTCCTATAAGCATTGTTGTTGAAATTATTACTTTTAATGAAGTTCACATCAACATGTTCTTCTTGGGCAACCAATGAAGCTAAAGGAACATTATTAGGATCAACATTAGATCTACCATTCACAAGCATAGACATAATAGCATCAATCCTATCACTCAAGGAGGAGGTTTCTTCAACAAAATTTACCTTCTTACCTTGCGGAGCTCTTTCCGTGTGCCATTCAGAGTAATTTATCATCATATTATCAAGAAGCTTTGTTTCCGCCCCCAAAGTAATGGACATAAAGGTACATCCAGCAGCTGAATCCAATAGGTTCCGCGAAGAAAAATTTAATCCTGCATAGAAGGTTTGGATGGTCATCCAAGTAGTTAGTACATGGGTTGGGCAATTCTTTACCAAAGATTTCATTCTCTCCCATGCTTGAGCAACATGTTCATTATCTAATTGCTTAAAATTCATTATGCTACTTCTCAAAGATATAATTTTAGCAGGACGATAATATCTACCAATGAAAGCATCCTTACATTTAGTCCATGAATCAATACTATTCTTAGGCAAAGATAGCAACCAATCTTTAGCTCTTCCTCTTAAGGAGAAAGGAAACAATTTTAATTTTATAATGTCACCATCTACATCCTTATACTTTTGCATTTCACAAAGTTCAACAAAATTATTAAGATGGGCAGCGAGCATCATCGGAACTAACACCAGAAAATTGCTCTCTCATGACAAGATTTAGAAAAGCAGGTTTAATTTCAAAGAATTCTGCTGTAGTAGCAGGTGGAGCAATAGGTGTGCATAGGAAATCATTATTATTTGTGTTTGTGAAGTCACACAACTTAGTATTTTCAGGAGTACCACTTTTAACAGTAGTAAATAAAGCAAACTAAATAAAGTAAATGCAAGTAACTAATTTTTTTTGTTTTTAATATGGAGAACAAGACAGTAAATAAAGTAAAGTAAAGCAAGACAAAAACAAAGTAAAGAGATTGGAAGTGGGAGACTCCACTTGCAGCGTGTCTTGATCTTCCCGGCAACGGCGCTAGAAAAAGTGCTGTTGACGTGGGAGTTGAAAATCTTTGTGGTGTAACTTTTCTTCGTTCCCCGGCAACGGCGCCAGAAAAAATGCTTGATGCGTGCAGTGAACACACGTCCGTTGGGAACCCCAAGAGGAAGGTGTGATGCGTACAGTAGCAAGTTTTCCCTCAGTAAGAAACCAAGGTTTATCGAACCAGTAGGAGTCAAGGATCACGTGAAGGTCGTTGGTGACGGAGTGTAGTGCGGCGCAACACCAGGGATTCCGGCAACAACGTGGAACCTGCACAACACAATCAAAGTACTTTGCCCCAACGTAACAGTGAGGTTGTCAATCTCACCGGCTTGCTGTAAACAAAGGATTAACCGTATAGTGTGGAAGATGATGTTTGTTTGCGAAGAACAGTAAAGAACAATTGCAGTAGGTTGTATTTCAGATGTAAAGAATGGACCGGGGTCCACAGTTCACTAGTGGTGTCTCTCCCATAAGATTCAATGGAGGCATGAACCCACTATCGAGCATAAATACTGCCTCTTGGAGTTACAAGTATCAACTTGGCCAGAGCCTCTACTAGCAACGGAGAGCATGCAACTACATAAACAACATATATGATAGATTGATAATCAACTTGACATAGTATTCAATATTCATCGGATCCCAACAAACACAACATGTAGCATTACAAATAGATGATCTTGATCATGATAGGCAGCTCACAAGATCTAACATGATAGCACAATGAGGAGAAGACAACCATCTAGCTACTGCTATGGACCCATAGTCCAGGGGTGAACTACTCACACATCAATCCGGAGGTGATCATGGCGATGAAGAGCCCTCCGGGAGATGATTCCCCTCTCCGGCAGGTTGCCGGAGGCGATCTCCTGAATCCCCCGAGATGGGATTGGCGGCGGCGGCGTCTCTGGAAGGTTTTCCGTATCGTGGCTCTCGCATGCGGGGGTTTCGCGATGAAGGCTTTAAGTAGGCGGAAGGGTAGGTTTAGGGGTGACGCGAGGGCCCCACACGCCAGGGCCGCGCGGCCAGGACCTGGGCGACGCCGCCCTGTTGTGGCGGCGCCTCGTCGCCCCACTTCGTTTCCCTTTCGGTCTTCTGGAAGCTTCGTGGAAAAATAAGACCCTGGGTGTTGATTTCGTCCAATTCCGAGAATATTTCCTTTGTAGGATTTCTGAAACCAAAAACAGCAGAAAACAACAACTGGCTCTTCGGCATCTCGTCAATAGGTTAGTGTCGGAAAATGCATAATAATGACATATAATGTGTATAAAACATGTGAGTATCATCATAAAAGTAGCATGGAACATAAGAAATTATAGATACGTTTGAGACGTATCAGCGAGGCGGGCGATCGGCGTGGAAGACGACGGCGAGGCGAACGAGGGTCGTGGGAGAGGCTGAGGAAGACGGGATCGTCGCCTCCTTCTGGCCAATGCCGCGGCGAGCTCCGGTGAAATTGGGGTGGCTCCGGGGGCAGTGTGGACGAGGAAGTGGTCGAGGAGAGCGAGAGGAAGGAGGGGAGCAAGGTGGTGTGAAGAATGGAGGCCGGGGCGTCCTCATTTTATAGGCGCGGGAGAGGAGCGGAGGGCACCGACAGGTGGGTGGTGGTGACGGTGCTACAGAGGGGGAGGAGGATGGGCGAGGGCAGGGGATGGCTCACGGCGTCACTGCGTTCGTCATGGTGGTCCTGGCGCAGCAGTGGTTGGACGGGAGCGTGCGGGCGACGTTGGTGTCTGTCACGGGTCCGGCGGGTCTCGTCGACGGTGACGACGGCTACAGTGCAACGGCGACTAAATGGAGATGTCTGGGAGGTAGCTGGTGTCCGGGGTGGCGTACGGGAGAGAGGAGAGTGCGAGGAGAGGTCTGAGGTGACGGGGCAAGGTCGTGCCCTGGCGTGCCCGTGGTCGCGTCCTTGCACGCTCTGGCGTGTCTGGCCGGCATGGGCACGTCCTGGCCTGGGCTGGGCTGGGCCTCTCTTCGTCAGTGGAGTGTACCAGCGGGGTCAGTAGAGAGAGGGCAACCTCCAGGACAAGGTGAGGTCAACCAGAGAGGAGTGGAGAGAGGGGTGACATGGGGAGTGGCATGAGTGTCTCGGCATGGCCATGTCCTGGCCATGATCGTCCATGATCATTGGTGCTGAGGCTTGGCATTCTTCAAAGGGTCCAATGAGGCACTGTGGTTGACAATTGGTGTGATGGTTTAGGCAATTACCCACTGGTTATTAGAGTGTATGCACATATCTGAAACATGCACACCAAGTGTTTGTTGAAATGGCCGCAAGAGATTCGAATTTGAATTTTGGAAAAATATTTTATGGGTGTGAATCAAATAATGTTTGGCACCTCTTGGTGACCTTGGTTGGCAAAATGGAGTTGGTTTGGTGAAATTCAAATTTGATATGATCTTAAATCTGTATCAATCTTGCCACTTAGCATGCTTATTATAAGCAATTGAAAATGGATTTGCAAGGTTGGTCAACACTAATGTTATCACCTTGATGTGTTATTGGATGAGGAGCAAGGAGATGAGAAAGTTTAGTTTAGAAAAGAATAACCACATGGGCTCAAAATAGGTATCCTGATAATATTGTCAAAAGTGACCATATGCATATAAGTGCATATGTTTATTTTCTCTTTTGTTTCTTTCTGGTTCAGTGAGTGTTATGTTGAGTTTCTTATTGTTTGCCAACAATCTAAACAAAGCTAACATGGCAAAGGCAAACCAAACACTCACATACACTAAGGGAAATAATTTGCAAAAGTGGCTATTATCACATGTGCATTGCTTTTTGATTTTCTTTTTATTTGTTTTTGCTTTTCTTTGACTCTAATGGTATTGTTTTGGGTTTAGAGGTAATATGTTGAGTTTATGAATGTTTTCAAACCATCTAAGAAAGGTACACATGGCATAGTTTAATGGTTTCCAAATATGGCCATATGCTCATATATGATTTTATTTTATTTTCTTTGGCTTGTTTCTCTTTGATTCAAAAGGGGCATGGTTTAGGGTTTTGGAACATGGTCAAACACTTCAAACAAACATTCATGGCATCATCAAAACATTCCTTCATTCACATAATAGAAAAGAATTCGAAATAGGCATGTTTTTGTTGACTCTAAATTTTTGATAAATGGAAATTGATTTTTCTTTGTTTTGAAAGTTTGGGGTGTTACATTCGCCGCCTTCGTCGCTGCCTTTGCCTCTTCCTTGTCGGCGTAGAAGGCGACCTCTGCAGCCACGTCGTCCGGGAAGCGCCGCGCCCACTCGAGGCACATGCGCTCGTCCCGCTCGACGAAAATGAGGTGCTGCTCGAGCTCGCGCTAGCGCTGCCTCGCCTCGCACATGACGGCTCCGGCGGTGGAGCGAGGGCTTCCGCCTGCTGCCGCGTCCAGACTTCGTGGACGTTCATTGAGCGGCGGGAGCGGCCGAGGCGCCAGGCGACCGTGTCGTACGCGCGCGCCGCCTCGTGCGCCGTCTCGAACGTCCCGAGCCCGATGCACTCGTCGCCGCTCTGGATCTCGGCATAGAACATCCCGTTCGGACGCGCGCGAAAGCCGGAGCTCGAGCGGCGGCGGGGAGGCATCACGGCGGCGCAGAGGTGGAGCGATGCGCGAGCGAGGTGGAGCGTAGCGGGAGCGCGCGCGGAGCGAGGTGGAGAGCAAAGCGACAAACGCTGAATGTTCTTGCCGGTTGGTCGCGCGCGCCGCGTTTAGTAGCGCGTGCTGGAAGCGGCGCAGAAACTTTGGCGTGTAGGATAGGGTAGGGGGGGGGAGATTCTTTTCCCGTGCCGGTCACTAGTAGAAAATCTCTCATGCGTACCGGTTCCAGAGGGGCATTCGTACCGGTTTTGCAACCGGTACAAATTATTCGGCACTAAAGCCCCCCTTTCGTACCGGTTGCTTACGAACCGGTATAAAAGGGGCCTCCACGTGGGCCACCGGGAGAGCTCAGGGCTAAGGATCTTTGGTACCGGTTGGTAATACGAACCGGTACCAAAGGTTCCCCCCGCGGCGAGGAATTTGCCCGAATCTCCGCCGCGGCGAAGAATTGAAGTTTTAGGGTTTTTGGAGGGGTTTAGGGATATCGGTTTGTTTCATATCGCGTCGATGCACCGGAAACGCGTTTGGGTTTATTGAAGTACATGAAGATCAATATGATGCATAGCAAGTTGGTGCATATAATATAACACACATGTAATTGCATAAGATCGCAAATTAAGAAGCACTATGCATGAAGATCGATCTTCATGCATAGTAGTGGTACTCTCCGAGCCGTACTCTATATATTACATGTAGCATAGTGGTACTCTTCGAGTCAACTATATATGTAACATGTACATCTTCATTCATAGTGGAACTCGCGAATGGTGGTATGACGTCCTGAAGGAAGAATCCCGCCAATTCCTCGGCTATTGCTATGAAGCGGTCATCGATTGAGAGCTTGTTCCGCTTTGTTGCCAACTATAAAAGAATAAGATACAAATGAGTACATGAGATATGTGTGTGTGTATATATATATTCAAACCAGAATGAAACAACTATTACTGAAACTCAGCACAACTTATGATAAGAAAACAAATTTGTGAATATTGTTTTCGTACCTCTTTATTTCTTGCATTATTAATTCTCTCAGCTGACAATTCCGTGGATGTACTCGCAAACGTAGAATCCACAGAGATCAGTCCCTTGTGGTTGTTGCGGGCATTTCTTTACAAGAATATAAGTCAATCAAACAATAGTCAAGTATGATAATTAAAGTTGTGTGGACCTAGGTAGTACTACTTACTTTCGCCTTCCATCGCAGCCTCCGTGGCCATTCATGGGACGTATCTTCCTTGATGAAAGTTGCCCATACGCTGCCCGACAAAAGAAAATGCATAAAAGAGTTATCAATTAGTTCATAGCAGGAAATTAACGAAACAAACCGATAACAATTAAAATTACCTTTTGAGCATTAAATAACAAGACAAGTATAGTTCCGGTTCTTTGCTTAGTGAGTCAAAGACTTCAACTTCTCCAGTTTGCATATTGATGACGAGAAGAATAAAGTGAAACCTACGCACGTTTAAATATGTAGTGTCATATATATAAGGCATTAGTTAAAATTTTGACATACGGTGAGCAAAATATAATGTGTTATAAGACAGTAAGACTCACTTGGAAGTTGTAAGGCCAAATTATTAGGTTTTTGTCACGTTGTCGCTTCAAAAACCTTAGCAAAGTCTCCGGTGTATCCTTGTTATAGACGGGATCTTCTATGGTTTTAACATGCATTGTGTGCGGATCAATGAACCCAATGTTCGTGATTTCATCCCTTTTGCATTCGAGTATCTTCGATCTGCATAATATAGCGCACAAAGGATTATAATCTGCAGACAATGAACGAGCTGAGCTAAAGACTTCTCAAATTAAATAAATCACTTACAGACAATAGGAACTGATAGATTTGTCGAGGGCCCGGAGATTGTATAACTGGAAAAGCTCGTTGAAGTCAACGTTCACACAGTATTCCTGGAAGTAGTGCTCTTCCCTAACTCGCACCATGATAGTCTCGATCCCTTCCTTTGAGGCATTAAGGTACCACGAATGCAAGCTACGCATACGTGTTGGTAGCTTCCTGAGATTATCGACCAAATCTTTCCCTTGAACAAATTGATATGCTTGTTCAGCCAAGGCGTAATCGGTTGTGTCTTGTCGAGAACTTTGAACGGCCTTCCCGTCAAACACCTTGAGAGGCTCGACCGATTGAACGGGTTGTTGTCCGAGCTGGTAGACTTGGTGTATCCCTTTTATCTCCCCGATACCCGATTTAACGGGTTTTGTCGCCTCGATCATCTTGTCATACGACCTTTCAATAGAACGCCTATAGTCGGATGGCGGCGATGGTACAGGGTCATATAGATTCTCAACGGTACGCACAACTTTCTCCCGATCTAGTGTCTTCTCGAAAGGTATCTCCGGCACTTTCGGTGCAAAAAATTTCTTCACCTCGGCCTGAACGGCCTCCGCGTTTTCCTCCGGAGTTTTTTCCCAAGGTAACTTCTCGGTAGGCGGCAGTTTTTCTCCTTTCTAGCTTTCTTCCTAGGCGGCGTACCGTTCCGCTTAACGGACGCTGTCTTACGCGGAGGATCTCGAGATGGTGGACTCACGCCGGGGTCCCTCTCGGGTAGGTGTGGACTTGGCTGCTCACCAGGACTGCCACTAGGAGGAGTCGATGGCATTTGCTGCTCATGTGTAGGAGTCGGTGGCCTTTGCAAAAGGACGACGTACTTCTTCGGCCATAGGGCGAAACCGTGCTTGACATCGGCCAGTGTCCTCTCATCTTCACCTCTAGGAATATCAAGCTCCACTTTTTCAAAACCCGAAACAACTTCATCCACCCCGACACGAACACAACCAGGTGGAATGGGCATATGATGGTGCATTGCTCCATCTTCACTTGGGTACACATAGCCGACCGCCACCTTAATAGACGCGGTCCTGATTAACATATGTAGCTCGCAATCTGTCTTCTCCGTGACATAATCCACGGGGTAGCTTCCTCCACATCCGTCAAGATGCGAGGAACCGACACTGCTTCTTCGGCTGAGATGGGGCAGCATCGGCTTGTGGATCCTGTAGAAACAGCGGCTGATCAGGTGCCCTCTGATTTCTCTCAAGAGCCTCCACCCTAGATAACAACTTCGTTACAATGTCGGCGTCCTTCTTCTTCTTTCGCGAACGGCTTCTATAAGTGTCAGCGCTGTCCGGCCACGCTTCCTTCATGGTGAGACCCGGGCGAGCTCGTACCCGTCCAACATGTTCGGGGTTCCCCGGAGCGAGTGTCGGCTCGTCATTCTCTCGATCGGGAATGTACTCTCCCTTTCGACCTTGTCAATTGCATCTACAAGCTTCGGTACAATTGCCTCAATTTTGTCCTTCCATTTTCCCTTCGCAATGATCAACCCTGTCTTTGGGTCCAACCCCGCCCCATGAGCGAACAGCCATAACTTGGACCGTTCGGGCCAGTCCCATGTCTGTGGAGTGATTCCATGATCCATCAGTTTATTCTCAAACGCTCTCCACTTCGGAATGGCACTCTTGTAGCCACCGACCCCAAATGATGCGGAAGTTTCTTCTTTGCAGCATTTTCGGTATTTTTCTTCGATCGGGACACAAAAGTAGACGATTGCTTATACTCCTTAAATGCGGCCCGGTGATCTTTTATCTTCACTAGATTATCGTCGAATACTTGGATCTTCATTCTTATATTTGTCCCATAAATTTTTCTTCCATGTCCGGAATTGTATGGCCATCTTCTTCCATGTCCATTCCTTGACTTTATTCTTCCGGCCTTCCGTCATGTCTTCCGGTAGGCTGAACTTTGTCATGAGCGTGTCCCAAAGAAATTTTTTCATCGCGTCGTTGACATAACTAGCACCACTCTCCGGGTTCTTCGGCTTATGCCACTCTTGAATGCTGATCGGTACATGGTCCCTAACAATAACTCCGGATTGACTTGTAAATTTGCGGCAAAACTCCTTGGGCTCCACTTGGTTCACCATTATCCTTGAATGCCGTGAGGGCTAACCTGCCCTCGCACTTTAGCACCCGCGTCGGGCCTCGTTTTGATCTAACGAGACTTGCTCGATGATCCGGAAGGCTAAAAGAAAAAATTATTCGTTAATAAGTGCAATACAAATAAATGAATGCATCTAGGGATGAACATATAGACTAATTGATACATAGATATACACCTCGCCGGAGTTTGTGATGGACACTTCGTTGTCTCTTCTAACTTGTTCAGACTCAAGTCCCTCGCCAAAATCATTCGGAAAGTCTTGGTAATCGTTGTCTTCTCCATCGTCGGGTTCCGGACCACGGGCACTCTCATAGATCAATTGCTGCACCGCTTCTTCCCCCTCCTCATCTCGGACGAAGGTGCCGTCCTCCATACCTCAATGTCACTACAAAATTAAGAAAACAATTGTATTTCATTCATCATGTCATGATCATATATATAACAGATTAGAAGAGTGTGCAAGGGTTCACTAAACTTCCCAATATAAAACTACCATAGTGTTTCAAACTAGAAAAAATACAAAATTCCAACATGAGGCCAGTCGGCAGGATCACCGCCGGCTCACGACGCTATGAGAGCCATGACCCCGACAAATAGATTTTCCATATTTGTTTTGTAAGAGGATCAGTCCTTGGGGTGTCGCTGGTTTTGAAAAGTTGGAGCGATCTTCTAAGAACCATATGTAGGACTATCTGTGCACATATGATAGTTGGAGCTGTGAACTTATTTTCAGCGACGACGAACATCACTATTATTATATCACCACACCATGAGCCACTCCTCGGCCAATGCCTTCAGCGACGACGACGACGACACCGCCGACCAAACAAAAACCCGCTCCACCCGGGCAAGGCTATCTTCTCCAGGCGCCGCCGCGCGCGCTCCACCATATGTCGTCCCTCGCATCATCCGCACGGTGGCGGCGTCCTCGCGCTACGGGCGGCGGCGTGTCCTCGCGCTACGGGCGGCGGTGTCCGTGGGCAGGGCAGCGGCACGGCCACGGCGCACGGCGAGGCGGGCAGCGGCACGGGCAGGCGCACGGCAAGGCAGCAGCACGGGCACGGCCACGGCGCACGGCAGGCGGGGCAGCGGCACACGGGCAGGGCAGCGCAGCGGCACGGGCAGGCGCACGGCAAGGCAGCAGCACGGGAACGGCCACGGCGCACGGCAGGGCAGGGCAGCGGCACACGGGCAGGGCAGCGCGGCGGCACGGGCGAGCGCACGCGAGCGCAGCGGCAGCGCGGCGGCACGGGCGAGCGCACGGCAGGCGCAGCCGGCACGGGCAGGGCACTTCGTCGAACACCCTGCGGGCGTGCGTGAGGGGGAGGCCGGCGGCGACCGTGGCGCGGCAGCCGACGCGCGCGCGGGCTCCTCCCGGCGAGGCGCGCCGGCCAGGGAGGCGACGCGAGGGAGGCGAGGGAGGCGAGGGAGGGAGAGGAGGGGCCGGCGGGTGCTCACCTCGGTGAGGGCGACGGCGGCGGGGAGAGGTGGAGCGGCGCGGGCGACGCGGCGACGACGGCGGCGGCTTCAGTGAGGGCGACGGCGGCGGCTACGGCGAGGGCGACGGCGAGGGCGGCCGCTACGGCGACGGCGATGACGGAGTCGGCGTCGGCTGCGAAGGAAATTGGGTCTGGCGCGCGAGCTCTCTGCGAAGGAAATTGGGGAAGAAGAAGGAAAACTGCCCCGCGCTAAGTCCCTAACTAGGGGGAACCACCTTTGGTACCGGTTGGTACCACCAACCGGTACGAAAGGTCTTTCGTACCGGTTGGTGGTACCAACCGGTACCAAAGGTTTTTTTTTGTTTTTCTTTTGCTGTTTCTTTTGTTTTTCTTTTCTTTTTCTTTCCTGTTTCTTTTGCTGTGGGCGTTTCTTTTCTTTTTATTTTCTGTTTCTTTACTTTTTATTTTCTGTTTCTTTTCTTTTCTGTTTTTTTCTTTTGCTTTTCTATTTCTTTTTTCTATTGCTTTTCTTTTTTTTCTGTTTCTTTTCTATTCCTGTTTCTTTTTTCTTTATTTTCTATTTATTTTTTCTATTACTTTTCTTTTTCCTTTCTTTTCTATTTCTTTTCTATTTATTTTTTCTATTGCTTTTGTATTTATTTTTTCTATTGCTTTTGTATTTATTTTTTCTATTGCTTTTGTTTTTCTTTTCTATTTATTTTCTCTATTCTATTTCTTTTCTTTACTCTCGCCACGACGCCGTCCGCACAGGAAACTTTCCCGCCCGACGTCGCGCGGAAACTTTCCCGCCACGACGCCGCGCGGGAAACTGAAAAAAAGGCGGAAAAGAAAGGGCGGGAATGAAATTTTATTACGATTGAACTCGAATTAAAAGTACATAGCTTAACTGAAAATTAAAGATACATGGCCAAATTCTACTGTTGGAGTCATTCGGTCATACTCGTGCCTAGCCCCGTAGTAATCGCCACCGTAGTCGTCGTAGTCGCCGTCATCATCGTCGCTGGCATCGGGGTCGCGGTACTCGAACGTCGGCGGGTGAGCACGCGTGGGCTGGGACTGAGGGTAGCGCAGGCGGGGGCCACGGTAGGCCATGACGCCCTGGAGAGTCCGGCCGCGCCACCACGGCCGACGGCCGGCCTCGTTGAAGTTCGGAGGAGGCGGGCCGCCCTCCTCGTGCACGGCAAGCGCCCTCTCACGCCGATTGATGAAGAAGCTTTCCCAAGTCGGGCTGTAGTCGGGATGCCACCGGGGATTCCTCCGCTGCTCTGGCGTGAGCTCGAAGTAGTAGTGGTTCGTGATGGCCATCTCGCGCGCCACACCTAGAGGGACCGGAGGGACCGGTACGCCTCCGGCCGCTTAGCAACCAGCCGGTCGGGACGCGGTAGCCCGGCGGGCAGGGGTAGTTCGAGGCGCAAAGCGCCTCCGCCTCCCGGGGGGTTAGAGATATTGCGATGGAAGCCATGGGAGAGAATGATGAGTCTAGATGTGATATGTAAATGGTGGCCAAGCCTACATATATATAGTGAAAAAATGGCGGGAAGACAGAGGCGGGAACCGGTGGAAAGCGCGGGAAGAAAATAGGCGGGAAGACAGATCGGTGGGATAAGGACGCGTGGGTAACCTTTAGTACCGGTTGGTGGGTGCAACCGGTACTAAAGCTGTCGGCAGGATAACCGGTAGTAAAACAAGCCAACCATCTCCATTGTTAATATCTTACATACAGTAACATCATTACACAAAAGTGATTTCCATATTGAGATACACAAGTTATGATCCCTATATGTAGCTAGCTAGTCTTCCGAGTTTTCTTCGCTCGTTTCCCTTTCTTCTTATCTGCGACGCAACCATGGACAATCTTCATTGTTTAAGATGATGCTTGGGTCAATTTTTACCTTGAAGGGTGGAATATCGTCAAACTTATTATAATCTTCGACATGTCCGTCTTGTCCTCTACTCCCACGATGTTTCTTTTTCCTGAAAGAACTATGTGCCGCTTTGGCTCATCGTATGATGTGTCCTCTTGCCTTTCTTTTCTTTTTTTCGGTTTGCTAGACATATCCTTCACATAAAAAACCTGAGCCACTTCACCGGCTAGGACGAATGGTTCGGTGTCGTACCCAAGATTCTTGAAATCCATCGTAGTCATTCCGTCATTGCGGGTCTACCTGTACCCGTCTTTCGAGGTTGAACCATTTACACCGGAACAAAGGGACCTTGAAATTAGGTCCATAGTCAAGTTCCCATATCTCCTCTATGTACCCATAATATGTGACCTTGTTCCCATTGCCATCTTCCGCATCAAAGCGGACACCACTTGTTTTGGTTGGTGCTCTTTTTGTCTTGGGCCAAAGTGTAAAATGTGTTCCCATTAATCTCGTACCCTTGAAAAGTCGATATAGTAGAAGATGGTTGCTTGGCCAACAAGTACAGCTGCTCGTCATCGGTGACATTCATGAGACGTGTTTGCAACCAACCGCCGAAAGTCTTCATGTGTTCTCCATCAATCCAATCTTCACGTTGCTCCGGGTATTTAGAGCGTAAGATCTCCTTGTGTTCCTCTTTGTATGGAGCCACCAAGATGGAATTAAGTAGAACTTTGTAGTGTGCTTGAGTGAAAGAATGTCCGTCCATACACGTTGCTTATTTCTTTCCTAGCGTGCCTTTTCCACGCAGTCTCCCCTCATAGCGCGATTCAGGAACACCGATCGGCTTAAGGTCGAGAATAAAGTCAACACAAAACTCAATGACCTCCTCTGTTCCATAGCCCTTGGAGATGCTTCCTTCGGCCTAGCACGGTTATGAACGTACTTCTTTAAGACTCCCATGAATCTCTCAAAGGGGAACATGTTGTGTAGAAATACAGGACCGAGAACGCCAATCTCTTCGACCGGGTGAACTAGGAGATGTGTCATAATATTGAAGAAGGATGGTGGGAACACCAACTCGAAGCTGACTAGACATTGGACCACATCCTTCTGTAAATTTTGTAGAGTAAGTGGATTGATCACCTTCCGAGAAATTGCATTGAGGAACGCACATAGCTTCACAATGGGTACTCGAACATTTTCCGGCAGAAGCCCCCTCAATGCAACCGGAAGTAATTGTGTCATAATCACGTGGCAGTCATGAGACTTTAGGTTTTGAAACTTTTTCTCCGACATGTTTATTATTCCCTTTATATTCGACGAGAAGCCGGACGGGACCTTGATGCTACTCGGGACTTCAAAAAAGATCTCCTTCTCCTCTTTGGTAAGAGCATAGCTGGCGAGGACCTTGATACTTCTCTCGGATTCGGGTTGTTTCCTTCGTGGATACTTTGCTGGTCCTGCCGTGCATCCGGTGTATCTTTTGTCTTCCCATACACGCCCAAGAAGTTTAGCAGGTTCACGCAAAGATTTTTCGTCACGTGCATCACGTCGATTGCGAGTGAACCTCTAAGAATTTCCAGATAGGGTAGCTCCCAAAATATCGACTTCTTCTTCCACATGGGTACGTGTCCGTCAACATCATGCGGAACAGATTGTCCGCCGGGACCCTTTCCAAAGATCACTTCTAAATCCTTGACCATATCATATATAACTTCCCCATTAGGGCGGGTAGGCTTGGTTCGGTTATCCGCCTCACCTCCGAAATGCTTTCCTCTCTTTCTTACGTGATGTTGTTTTGGAAGAAATCGACGATGCCCCGGTACACATTCTTGTTTCCCAAATAAATACTATCGGTCTCACCTAAACAGTGTGTGCATGCATTGTATCCCTTGTTTGACTGCCCCGAAATGTTACCAAGAGCGAGGCCAATCATTGATGGTTACAAATAACAACGCTCGTAGGTTAAATTCCTTTTGTTCGTGCTCATCCCACACAGGTACACCTTCGTCACGCCACAACTCTAAAAGTTCTTCAACCAATGGCCTCAGGTACACATCAATGTCGTTGCCGGGTTGCTTCGGGCCCTGGATGAGCACTGGCATCATAATGAACTTCCGCTTCATGCACAACCAAGGAGGAAGGTTATAGATACATAGAGTCACTGGCCAGGTGCTATGACTGGAGCTCTGCTCCCGAAAGGATTAAAGCCATCCGTACTTAGACCAAATCTTAAGTTCCTTGCGTCATCTGAAAATGACTTGAACTCTCCGTCGATTTTTCTCCACCGCGACCCGTCGGCGGGGTGTCTCGAGCATCACATCTTTCTTACGGTCCTCTTTGTGCCATCGCAACAACTTGGCATGCTCTTTGTTCCGGAACAAACGTTTCAACCGTGGTATTATAGGAGCATACCACATCACCTTCGCAGGAACCCTCTTCCCGGGGGTGGACTCACCCTCAACATCGCCGAGGTCATCTCGCCTCGATCTTATACCTCAATGCACTACATACCGGGCATGCATTCAAATTCTCGTACTCCCCGCGGTAGAGGATGCAGTCATTGATGCATGCATGTATCTTCTGCACCTCTAATCCTAGAGGGCAGACAACCTTCTTTGCTTCGTACGTGCTAGAGGGCAACACGTTCTCCCATGGAAGCATCTTCTTTATTATTTTCAGCAACTTTTCAAATCCCTTGTCGAAGTACCATTCTCCGCCTTCCATCGCAGACAATTCCAGCGTGGTACCCAGCTTTTTCCGACCATTTTCGCAATTTGGGTACAACAGTTTGTTGTGATCCTCTAACATTTTCTCCAACTTCAACCTCTCCTTTTCATTTCCGCAGTTCATCTTCGCATCAAGAATGGCCCGACCCAAATCGTCATCCGGGTCATCAAAAATCGGCTCATCGAAAATGAGCTCTTCTTCGACTTCGTCTTCCCCCATTCTACTACCACCGTCTTCGGTGAATAAGGGATAGTTGTCACTATCCTCTTCTTCTTCGTTGTCTTCCAATATAACCCCTCTTTCTCCGTGCTTGGTCCAACAATTATAGCTGGGCATGAAACCATTCTCCAGCAGGTGGACGTGAAGGGTCTTCGAGGTAGAGTAATCCTTCATATTCTTACGGGAACTACATGGACAATACATGAAACCATTCGACTGCCTGTTTGCCTCAGCCACGTTGAGAAAATAATGCATGCCGATAATGAACTCGGGATGGACCCGGTCACCGTACATCCATTGTCGACTCATCTGCATTTTATATGTATATCAAAAATCATTAAGTACACAACATCATGGATATATGAGTGACCAACTTAATTAATATTCAAGTTCATCACATAAAACTAAGTTTTTTTTATAAAAAAGAAGAGGCTCACCGAGGTTGTACGGTGCCGGCTAGGGGACGACGCTAGCGATCGACGGCGGTGAGGACGGGGATGATACTAATTAAAACCTACAAAATATACCATAATTTCAGCTCAAATTGATTATAAAAAAGTAAAATCCCTAACTTAGGCATTTCATCAAACACCTTGCTAGCACTAGAAAAATAGTACGAGTTAAACTACCAAAGAAATGAGCTAAATTAGGAACGCCGGAAGAAAGGATGATATTGCTAACCCTTGGATAGATGCATGCCGTTAATCTTGTTAAAATGGTGGAGAAAAAATGAAAATTTGTTGGAGTGTGAGAGGTGCAAAAGTTTTAGAAATGTGAGAGAGATGAAAAAATGAAATGGATCGGGGCGGGGGAGGGGCAGTGAGCATATGAGGCACCCTTTAGTACCGGTTGCTAACACAAACCGGTACCAAAGTTCCAACCCTGGCCCCACCCTCACCTGCTATTCTGGCCGAAGACCTTTCGTACCGGTTCCTAACACGAACCGATACGAAAGCTCGTAACGAACCGGTACGAATGCTGCTCGCCCGTCTGAGCGTCCGAACCGGTACAAATGCCACCTTTAATACCGGTTCGTAAGGGAACCGGTATTAAAGTCTTAGATGTATGAGAGATTTTCTACTAGTGGGTTTGGCGCCTCCGCTGGAGAAGTGTGGGAGCGTCTACGCGCGCTAAATTTCAGTTAAAACGCGATAGCGCGCCTTTCGCACGACTGTTGGAGATGCCCTAAGCTTGGTGAGCAATCATTCACTGATCAGCTGGACAGTTGGTGTTTCCTATGGAGGAATGGATCTCGTGAAGGAAAGTATATGAATATTTATGCCCTTCAGAGCCTACACTAGAGCCATTTACTGGATTAGGAAATCACGTGTTCTCCCTAAACATACATTTATCTGTTGGCTTCTCATCCAAAACAGGTTAAACACAAGAGATCTCCTAATTAGAAAGACTTTATAGTCATTTTGGTGAAAATTAAACAGGGATTGGAACCCTGATCTTTCACTGGTTGAAATGCTCATTGATGGCAAACAAAGAGGGAATTCTCATTACTCGAAACAAGCAATTTTATATACTTGATGGAGTCTATGGAACCACGAAAACATGATCATTTTTGTTTGACAAGGCCTTGACGTTAGGGAATGTTTTAGGTGCTTGAAAAAAACCTTTTCCCTTGTGATGCACAGATAAAAGCCTAGCCTTACGGAAGGCATGCAACAATGGCTAGATACTCTATCATTATTTTCTTTTGATACACTCTCTGTTTGTACATGTTTCAATTTTATAAAAAAAGACATATTAGGGCTTTTCCTACTGCTTTTGTGTTAAAAAAATCGACATTGATGAATCTTGGAGATCTTATTTTTGTGCATAAGTAGTGGAAATATAGTCGAATATGAGTGCAATGACATTGTCTTTGTGCCACATACATTTTTCATTAGTATGTCTTTGGTAAACTTAACCCTTTATATGGATAGGTGTGAATAAGATGGAGGGTGTACAAGAGACCATAGACATATAAATAAACATGAGAAACACATAACATTAGGTTTCATTTGGATTTCAAATATCACAATGACCAGGTCCCCCATAGAAGAACCTAGCACCTTCGATATTAGTGACACGATAACAGCTAGGAGAAGGCTGGTAAATTGGTGTATTTTCGTCGATAAGATGGGGATAGCCTTCTGCATCAATATATATTAAATCGTTGAAGGAGGCGGCATATATCCCGGGAAAGAACCCACTTCCCATTACAGGACTTGCTTGTGTAGTTGTGTGACTTGCAAAGCCCCCAAGTGAAATTATCAACTGTTTCTTTTCCATGTCTCCAAACAAGGATTTTGGAAAGTAACCAACTAATTGTATTCCATAGTAGACATGCCAATCACCAGATCTCTTATCCTACAATAGCAGCAATGAATGAGTTAATTCACAATAGTTTTTCCTATGATTTTGTGTGCTAATTTAATAGCATGAATTTTTTTAAAGTCTAACTATTAAGTAACATAGACTCAAACTATTTTGTCAAATCTATTACTCCCTACGATCCATAGTAAGCATCAAAGATTTTGTACTTATCTAGTAAAAAGTTTGTAAGTCACCGACAATTACTTTTAATCGAACGGAGTAGTTTTTATCTAGTAGTCAGTATGGGGATGGTACATGCTACGTTCAAGAAGGTAATTTTCCACACGTATCTATTAAAAACTAATTATTGCATCGTGTACGCATATTACTATCTAGTCACCTCCTAATTATTTTAAATATACTAGTAAATTACCATATATACCCAAAGTACTAAATTTATCAACTTTTTTTTACCTCATGGATGATATTCTGTAGTTTCTTGTATTGCTCAAGAGTCATACAACCCTTTTGACTTTCCTTGTTTTAAAATTATTTTCAAATTTAAAGTAGCTAAAGTTGGGCTTAGGTAGATTGTTTTAATCATTAATCTGCAAATGTTATGTTAGTATCATGCTATGGGATACCAATACTAGATAATTCCTTATTACTTTTTTCAAATAATTCCCTACATATCACTTAGAACACCATTCCATATATACCAAGCTTAAATACTTGTTATTTATATGAAATGGATAAGTTCTTGTAGTTTTCTCCATTTATTTTGTTACACTCCGTAACATAAGGTCATTCATGTGTTTTATCTAGTCAATATTCACATGTTTAATTGTCTATGCCATCTTAAAGTACTCTATTCCATCAATATCAGTAAAAGGTACATTTTATATTGTTGTAATCCATAGGATCAAAAAAAAAGTTTTAGGGATAAAACGTTCCCATATGCATGAAAAAAAACTGAGGTTCATATGTCTAAAATGTATGTCTTTTTTGTCACTGAGTGACAAACTAAATCAATATATCAATTGGATATTTAAAAAGCTTATAAATGCATTTACAAAATAGCCTATTTATTGATGGTATAAAGTTAATTTAAAAATTTACGGTGGGCATGTAGGAAGTTTTGAATTTTGTTTGATTATATAGTAATACCTTGAGATATTAAACATGATAAGAAATTTCAGTAATAGTTTGCAGTGGAACATGAATGCAAGTTGAGTCATTGATTATTTATATTCTAGAAGGGTGTCAATAGTACTAAAGATTGTGCTTACTTTGAGCGCTCTAATTGTTAGGTATTGCCTTCTACCCGTGGGGCTAGACACTGGTGCAATCACATCCCCAGGAGATATACTAGAATTTATCCTTATGTAACCAGTACACTCCATGTTGTAGCAACCACCGGGAGGTGATCCATTACCCTGACAAGCCATAAGAATAACAACCAAGGAGTAAGACTGAAATCACACTTCAATTCGAGTAACTTTGACCACGTCCACTGAAAATAATTTTAACCAACTATCATACATGGTCATAAATAATATTTACTTGTAAGGACATTCAATTTTATATATTCTCGATTTTAGGTTCTCTATTTATATTTACACCAAAGTTTCTAGAATCTTATAGTAAATACATTTATTAAGTATTATTTTAAAATGAAAATAAATTATATAATCACATTAATGTCATAATATGTAATATATCAGTACTCTTATGACACAACACCATTAGTAATTAGTCTACAAAGAAATAGTCAAAACAAAACTATTAAGATTTTTTGTTATGAGAACATCTAGCGTTGAATCAACTTGGTGGTGATCAAGAGTAAACTTACGGCCCACATTGTGACAAAATGTGTTTTTGAATCATTGTAGAGTTCTGGATAAACCTACAAATAAATCACAACAATTATATATAAAAATATTCTCATAACACAAAGCCATTGATTGATAGTAGTCTAGAACAAAAACATTAAGTAGAAAATTATTAAAATTTGTTGCTATCCTAATGTCTAATACTCTATGAGGAGTAACTTGCATTCCACTACCATTCAACACTCATCTATTAGCTATAAGGATGGAAGAAGTGTACCCCTTCCTTCTATGTTATTTGATCTTTTGGAATACATTGGGCAAACATTTGACTAATATTTCAAAAAATAAATATTGAGATTAACAAAAGTCACTGATTATTTTCTTAGAATGTATAAAGTATTTATGCAAAGAAAGAAATGGTATTAGTAAAGGGCTCCTTGGATGACATCCGTAACTAGAAAATTATATAAATATGCCACCATAAAGAGGGATAACTTACAAATTAGGCTCCGTCACCATATTATTTTGTATTTATTATACTCAAAATCTAGATGAGAGTTGACACTGAAATATAGTTAAATGCACCCAAAGTAAGTCTAAAAAGCAGCACTCACCCGTTCCATACTAGTTATTGCTGATTTGGTACAACTTTGTACTAAATGAACAACTACTAATATGGACCTGAGGGAGTAATCAATGTGTGGGATATTTCTACAATATTTCTGTTGCTCATGTGTTCCATTAGTATTTTTTTCCTCTGATGTATAAGAAAAACCATTTGATTTTCACCTTGTAATTAGATTCTTAATAAATTGGCAACTTTTTACGAAATGTGGTGCTATACCTGCATGGAAGGTTTCTTTCATGGAACGGAGGGAGGAGAATATGAAATTAGGGAAATATAATTAATTCAATACAAAAAAACATATAGACCTATTTGATTTAACAAACCAATACATATACGTATTTTGAAAACTTGTTACTTACATGCCATCCAACTGAAAATCCAATGGTTGGTGATTTTCCTTCTCCAATAATATAAATCCAAATTCCAGACAAGCTTTGCTGTTGAGGTTCTAAGTTATATCCATAAACATCTATCGTAGCTCCTACCCCAACAATGTTTTTCCCATCTAGATTTAAATTCCATGAGTGAATTGCAAACTGGAAAAATAATATTTGCTCAGTCCTATGGTAGATATTTCCAGATTACAACTTAGATAATGAAAAAGGTAATAATACATTAGATAAGTACATGCGTAAGACTCACATGATGCAAGTATTTTGCAGAATCACGAACAAAGACTCGTTGTCCATTAGTAGGATGAACGTTTGGCCATGGCATTATCCTGTTTTGTTCCTTCATTTCGATCATAAGAGTATAATGTATGAATAAAAAAAATAAGAATTATTTTGAAAAAAGTCTAAGTTAACCAAATAAATGGAAATGAATCTCAGATATATCAGAGAAGAATACAACATTTACCTGCTTGTTGTCAGAAAAGCATCCTCCTATAGTTGCACTGGCAATAATAAACACACAACAAACTGCAATATGTTGATCTGCCTTTTCCATTTTTTTTATTTGTGACAAGAGTTTAAAAATTATGTATAGCAGTGTCTCGCTTAAATAGGTTGAAGTGTCAGGGGAGAAGGAGGGGGTAGCTGGGTGTTGGATGTTGACAAAGAATAAATTTTAATATATTACAATCTTCAACATAAATACGATAATTGGAAGAAATAATGAGGGTCATTAATACACTTTATACAATAAGGTATAATTCACGTATTTGGAGTGGGGTTAGGTAGGGGTTGGTGGTCAAAATGATTAAATTGGAGCATACTTGATATTACCATAAATGCATAAGCAAATAAATATTAATGAGCCATTTAATGATACTAGATAGAATGGTGTGAAGTACTAAGAGATTGGGTTAGGTGGGGGTTGGTGGTTGAGAAGAAGTAGTTTAGAAAAATACGTTTTGCATCAATACAAAACTTCAAGAACCAAGTAATAAGAATTTAATGAAGTTAATAAAATTTGATCTTCAACATAAATAGTAGATTTGAACCACACACTAGTACAGATCGGGTCTTTCAAGGACCCCCATGGCACACGGAACGTTGTTTCTGTGTGTGTGGTGAGGAACAACGTTGATGCCCGAAAACACGAACCGTGTGCTTGTGGTCTAGACAGTCTAATGTGCATACATAAAGCACACGGAAGTTTCTACCACTAGTAGAGAAAAGGCTATAGGAGCAGGCTTATTGGCAGCGAACCCTCAAACAAGCACGCGGTTATTCTTATTTGCCGCGTGCCCAAACAGGGTACGTGACCAGTATGAGCGTACTAGAAGCGCACCTCGGCCTGGGGAACGTGGCTATTATGTGGGCCCTGGAGGCGCCTCGGCACAGAACATACCCGCAACAGGTGCTTCTAGGGACACACGGCTAGTACGTCTTACCGGCCGCGTGTCATGGGCGTCACCCGCTGCCAATAGTTTTGGACCGATGGGGCGCCAAATACAGGAAACATAGGTTTGGTTCGCCCTACCATTATTTGGACTTAGCCAAATTTCAGTCGACACGCCGATGCATTTTCCCCAATCTCTCGACGGCCGTGCTCGACCTTGACGCCGCCGACCACACCGAGGCATTGATCCGTCGCCTCTGACCACACCGCTCCTCACTGTCGCCATCAAAAGGGCCGTTGCGCAAGCGTTCTTCTCCTTTATGCGTCCTCATCCTTGCCGTCGAGCTCTCCCGCTACTCCACAACCCCACCACCCCCACTCCGGTATGAAGCCTGCGCCCTGCACCTGCTCGACGAAATGTTGATTACAGGGATATGATTTGAGTTGATAATGATGATATTAATTTCTTGGAGTGTATGGTGTGTTGATGATTGATAATTGAAATTTTGATGATTGATGCATGATTGATGATGTGTATTTGTATGAGTTGCTGATGTTTTATCGAAATGATGATTAATTTCCATTTTGGAAAATTTCTGGGAGTCCGTATGTTTTTTTTGCAAAGGTCATGGCAAATTTTTATGTTAATTTAATGTTACTAACTACTATATGAATTTTAATTTTAGTTCGAATATGTTGGGAGACCACAACGACAAGGCGACATGTTCTAACTCTTTGCCGCAAGAAGAGGAAAATGCAGTACGACAAGAAGCAGGGTCACAGTTTATTCACTCCGACCCGACTAGTAGTGCCACGACCGATGACAACGAGACCACTAGTGTCACTGATGGCAACCCGACCACTACTGGGATCGAGGGTAGTAAACTCAAGAAACTATGTAGGGAGAGGCTGACAAGGGGTAACCTTATCAATGCCCATGATGATGGACTTGGGTTTCAAGGATGGAGAATGTTGGCGAAGCAACAGGCCGATCAGCCAAATTAGGTTGCTGACGAAAAGTATGATCGCAGGAAAATCACCAAGATTGTATCATTGAGAACTTAGGGTCACACGGTATTGCGTGTTGTGGAATTTGTGTCCTCAGTGGCTCCTCCTAAGCCTTTATATACTAGGCTAGGTCTCAGAGTCCACATTGAGATCTAATTACATCCTATAAGCCGGTTAACCCGATATGGGCCTAACTTTCCTATTTACATAGGTAATGGGCTTTGAATTCATGTCAATTTCTTCATGGACCTTCACCTATTCCTTTCTGGACTTTGCACCAGGGATGGTAAAACCGAGTTCCTGATATGGTATACCCATGTCACTAGACCGCGAGACTATACTCAAGTCATAAACTCAGGTCGAGTCTCAATCCTTCGACTTCTTCCTTTTCAGCATAAATTTGGTAAGTATTCTAATCATAGGGATATTGGGAACAAGCTTGATGCATCCGACCGATTGGAAACAGTTAATTGTCTGGGCAAATACAACTAAGCCTACTTTAAACTCGAGTCCCCGGACACAAATCTGGATACCTGGTGTAATTCATCCCGGGCCACGGAGGACTTATTGGATGCACGTTCAGCGCTCGATGGGAGTAGCCCCCGAGGCTATGATCGAGTATATCTACTCGAGGATAGGCTCGAAACCTGCATTTTGGAATTAATAACTTGCATAAATTAAAAATTGTTACATGTACATCTTATTTTTATCGGGTGAGCGTTCAGCGCTCTCGATGGGAGTAGCTCCCAAGGCTACACTCGAGTACTTGTAGTCGAGTATAGGCCCAAAGTCTTTCCTTCGTTACTTCTTGGTGCAAGCTTCCCAATTTTTTATCAGGTGCACGTTCAGCGCTCCCAATGGGAGTAGCCCCTAAGACTATACGCGAGTATATGTACTCGAGTATAGGCTCAGAACGCTTATATCCGAGGATTTCTTGAATCACATGTGAAGTTTTTCTATAGCTCTTCAATTTTTTAACAAGACCATGACGTCAAAAATGACGATGATGACGTGTTCGACTGCACTCTGCAGAGATGCTTTGACATGACCTGAAGTTGGTGGGTCCATCATCATGATGACCCACGGTAGCGTGCACCACGTCTTTGATTTGACTCCCATGACCGAACAAAGACAGAGGCGTCCGACGGGCAGTAATTCCTATTTTCCGCAGCGCTTGGAGTTACTGCAGTAAATGCATCCTTATTCCACGGACAAGTGGTGTCCTAGATATTATATATGTGAGGCGTCATTTTGATCATATAGCTTTCGTGCGCCATCCAAAGTGATATAAGTAAGGAGCTTTCACTGTGGGAAATCATTCTCCCCATTGCGTTGTTCATCCTTCTTCCTCTCATCTCCATCCTCACACCGCCGCTCCTTTCTCTCTCTGCAAATCATGCACTTTTCGAGCTCCATCGATCGTGCTCCTGCAAGCGCCATGGGCAAGCGCACTGCTGGCAGCGATGCTCCGGAAAAGAAGGACCGTGCCCGCGGATGGGCACAGTCTACCTTCTTCGCCAACGATTTGAAGAAGCTTCGCACCATCGGCCTCCTCTCCCCGGCGGCGGTAATCATGATGTCTGGCGATGAAGCCATGATGCGACCCTAACCGGGCTTCGAGGTACTGTTCATGCAGTTCCTCTACCGCGGCTTGGCTCTCCCCGCCCATGAATTTATGCCTGGTATCCTTTTTGTTTATGGTGTGCATCTTCATCAGCTCACACCCAATTCGATTCTCCACATTGCATGTTTCATCATGCTCTGTGAGTGTTTTCTTGGCATTGAACCCCACTGGGGTCTCTGGCGCCGCCTCTTTTTACTTCGGCGCAACGTATCGAGGTCCGCTGTCCATGAAGTCGGTGGTGACATCATATCTACCAGGGCCGAAGCCAACTACTTCGACCTTCGCCTCCACAATTCCATCCAAGACAGGCGGAAGAAATTATTCTACGTAAGGGGTGAGGCGGCTGCTGACCAGAAGTATGGGCTTGCGCCTTATGACTCCACGACCGAGGTGCAAAAATTGAAGATATGGGACCTTCCCTAGACGGATGCCGAGCTCAAAGAAATCGAGCCCTTGGTCCAGAATATCAAGGCCTTTCAAATGGCCGAGGGTAAGGAATTATTTGGCCTCCAACTCATGGCATATTTCCATCGGCTCCGCATCCAGCCTCTGCAAGCCAGGGCCTCGCATATGTGGAATTACTCGGGTTCCTCCGACGAGACTCGAGTATCCAAAGAAGATGTCACTGAGGAGGAAGTGAAGACTATGGTCCGTCAGCTGACGACTCATACAACAAATGATGATGCGCTATGACTTGCGGCACCAATGCTTTCAACAAGGACCACCCCTGACCCCCCCGGTAATTATCGCTTTCTTTAGCTTTTTAATCACTTCAGTTGTTCTCCTTGGCTTCTGTCAACACCCGGATTTTAAAGTACAGATGCCTGTTATGCCATACATCGCAATCCCACGAATATTGTTTTTGCGAGACATAACAGTTGATATCACAGAACATCATTCATTACAAACCATAATCGTCTTACAACAAAGGATCACATGATCCAGTCTTACAACGATAGTTGATCTAATGATCAATTACAAAACACATAGCGGAAGAAATGTAGTAGCGGTCCATCTATTCCACAGGCAACGCTTGACGTCAGGAAGTAGTCCTAGTTATCATAGACGTCATGCTGTCCATCCTCCTGGTACTGGTGCTCTTCTTCATAGTCTGGCCATTTGAATAGCCAGGGACACAGCCAGGAGTACTTTAAAGTACTCGCAAACTAATACTAGTGTAAGCACTATCAACAATGGTAAGGGGGCTCTAAGCTCTAGGTTTATTTGCATAAAGCCAGTTTTATTTCATAGGCACTTAGTAATAAAAGACTCTTTAATTGTGTAACTAAAGTCAAGTGGGAACATTAGTGTCATTCCCACAACTTTGTTGTGATCAAGTCAAATTCACCTTTCCAAGTCACCATTCATTTTTAGAAAATGTCTGACAACGGAACAGTATGGCCATCCAACCGTCCATGACCGTGGACACGGCTATTCGAATAGGTTTAACACTCTGCAGAGGTTGTACACTTGTGCTACAACTTTTGATTACATCCGTCAGGGATAGCCCTGAATAATCATACTCGCTATGCGGATCATCAACCATTAACCTTTCACTTACATACCCTAGTATAGGCACCTCCCCCATGAGCTTGGCCTCCCAGTGATCGCAATCTGCCATCCTGGGAACTGCACAGGGCTTGGGTAGGACATTCACCTCTTTTTCACGTCATTTCACATTTCACGGAGGCAGCCTCGGCATAACCCCTATGACGCTTGTTTAGAGGGAACCCATACTAAAGTGCCTAAATTTCCAGTTAAACCTTACCCATAATCAGGTATTGTGGGGGTACTCTAAAATTGGAATGGTATCACATCCGAACCCAATCATCAGTTTTTATAAAATTCAACTTGTCATTCGAGTCATATTTAGCTTCAAAATCTTTCAATAGAATGACTCATCATTCCAAGGTTTTCAAAGTCATTTGATTCACATGTTCCCATCTAGAGTAGTCAATTTTAGTTTTAGCACTAGCAACTAGTCATGAGGGGTGCTAACTAACTTGTAGCTCTCTAGGCTAACTTTGATGCTCTTGTAATACTCCATATCTAGACCAAGGTGAACTATGAACAAAATATACTTTGATAACCAATAGTAAAAGCTTGCAAGATAAAAACTTGGGATTTGGAATCCTTAAACACAAAATAACATTGTAATGGTGCCTTGCTCTAGTAGAGCTTGTATTATGGTAGCTTGCAAGAGTATAGCTTGCTCAGGGTAATATCTCGTATTAGTAATAGCTTGCCTTGATGGGTACAGTGGTCAAAGTTTTCTTCTTCTTCTTCTTCGTAGAAGACCTCCTCCTCCTCGTAGCCTTCGGTACTAGCGTCTATAAACGGATACGAGGTATACAATCACCAAACAATACTTAAGTACTTTAACAATCAAGTGGCTCACACAAGCTAATCTAACATCACACCACTTTTAATATTGTGGTTGGCTTTGTTTTCTTTTTAAGAAATTAATTTCCTCTCATTGATATATTTATTAGGGTTTCTATTTATTTCCTTTGAGAAATAATTTCCTCTCATTAAATATTACTAAGGTTTAATATCCTCAAATAATAAGTATGAGATCATGTTGAACAAAGTCAACACTTCATATTTACCATTTGGGAAAATGATTTAAATGAGAGGATACCTCTCATACTATTTAATTAATAAAGGTAATTTAAATGGACTAGAATTGGCCACATAGCCATTATTTTGCTCTAGCCCATGATCGTGGTAAACACTAATACTATATTTTTACATATTCATGTAGAGCATTTAAAAAGTGAATTACGAGAGTTGGAATCAACTCAAAAATAATTATGGTTGATTTTTAATAAATGCTTGAAGTTTGAAAAGGTACGGCCTTGTTATTTTCATTGCAATTGTTCTACAATAAACCTAGGGTTGATACCAGTGTAGTTGGCTAGATAATTTCATAAGCTTTCCAACAATATTTAATTCATGAATTTTAGCTGAGTGATAATTTCCTATTTATATTTGAACAAAGCACGAGTATTCAAATTGGATTAAAACGAATTAACGAAATTTGAATAGATGGGCTTCGGCGGGAAAACGAATTGGGCCAGAGAGGGGGGGGTTAGCATGCCGGCCCGGCAGTGCCTCTCGCACAGCAGGCCGCCTGACAGCGGGTCCCACTGTCAGTGGGTCTTAAAATCCGAAACGGTATGAGTTAATGAGGACCATTGGATTAGAATGCAGATCTACGGACGAGGGTCATCGTCCTCTCCGACGAGATCAAACCCTGGCCGCGGCGAGCCTAGGGGGTTGGATGCTCACCGGAGGTCCGGCGATCGTCGGAGAGGTGATGCGGCGAGGTTGTCGACGACGGCGAAGCTCATGGTACCGGCGGCGTCTCCTGGGGCACTCCAGCGACTCCGCGGCACTCCGACGACGAATTGGTGAGCTACGGGATAAATTGAGACTGGGGAATGCTCGAGGAGGGTCAGTGGGAGGAGAGAAAGCGAAGGGTGTGAGGTTTGAGCACGGGGATGCGCTCTATTTATAGCGGCGTCGAGGTCCCGAGGCGCACGGGCAGGTCGACCATGGCGACGGCGGTACAGTGGCTCCAAGGCATGGGCGGGGACACTGCTCTGTTCTCTACGTCACGGTGATCACGACGCGCTTGATCGCACAGAAAAAGATGGACGGGGGCGTCGGCGTCATGCTCGTGTACTGGCAGTACCGTGGCGGACGACGTCGACGAGGACGACGGCGACAAGGTAGGGGAGAAGGAGTGGTCGTGTCTGGCGTGTTGCTGGCGTCGTGGCGATGCTACTGGCGGAGAGAGGGGTCAAGGGGAGGACGAAGTAGGCGGGGCGACGTCGCGCACTGGCGTGTCCAGTGGCATGTCCACGCACGCTTTGGCATGCATGTGCGTCGTGGGCACGTCGTTTTCCCGGCGCTGCAGTGATCCTCTTGGCCAATGGCGAGTACAGGCAGGTTTGTGGGAGTGAGGCACGTCTCCTAGACATGGTTGGTGAGGCTAGAGAGGAGTGGAGAGAGGGTTGACATGGGGAGTGGCATGAGGGCCACGGCATGCATGGTCATGGCCAGGGGAGTGGCATGAGGGCCACGGCATGCATGGTCATGTACTGGCCATGATCATGCATGATCATTGTCTCTGAGGCTTGGCTTTGTTCAATGGGTGCAAGAGGGTGCTGAGGAAGGTCAGAGAGGTGAGGGTTTGGGTTAAAAACCTCTGGATATTAGAGTGTATGGAGTTGGTAGATTAGTGCACAAAAGGTGCTCGACACAATGGCCGCATGAAATTTAAATTTGAAATTTGCCAAACTCTTTTATGGACGTGATCCAAATAATGTTTGGCACATAGTGGTGGGGTTGGTTTGCAAAATGGAGTTGATTTTGGGAAAACCAAATTTAGTATGATCTTAATTCTGTTTCAATGTTGCAACTTTGGATGTTTAAAATAAGAATTTGAAAATGAATCAGCAAGGTTGGTCCACACCATTGTGATCACCTTGATGATTTCTTGGATGAGGTGCAAAGATATGAGAAAGTTTAGTTTAGAAAATAATAACCACAGGGTTCCAAAGTGGGTATCATGTTAAAAATGCCACATATGACCATTATCATATGTGACTAGGTTTTTCATTTGTTTTCAATTTCTTTGACCAAAAGGCATTGTTTTGGGTTCATTTAGGGTTAGGTTGAGTTTAGTAATGGTTTCAAACCATTTAGCTAAAGTAAAAATGGCATAGGCCAAGATTTGCAATTATGGCTATATGCCCACATATGCTTTTTATTTTGTTTTTCTTTTGCTTTGTTTCTCCCTGAATTTGAAATGGGGTAGGGTTTAGGGTTTAGAAAACATGCTCAACACTTTAAACAAACAAACATGGCAAGGATCACCTCATACATGCATGCACTCTATGTACACAAAGCAATTAAATTTTAAGTTTTTGTTGGCTCCAAAATTTGGAAAAAGGGAAATTGAGTTTTCTTTGTTTTGAAAAATTTGGGGTGTTACAGCTTCTCTGAATCTTTATCAGCATCCCAGGACGACCTCTTCCATGCTTCGTTGGCACCACTTCCCGAGGGCGGTGCAGTTCCTGACCCCAGTTACCGAGAGTGAAGCAGCTGAAACTATCGCCTCCCTTGAAGTCGACGAAGAGAATTACGTTGATTCCGAAGCTTATTAGATTAGGGGCTCTCCTCCCACCATGACTTCGCCTGGGGAGAACGAAATTGAGAAGAAAAGCAAGAGGCTCGAGGCTGCAGATTCTGAATCGTCGGTTGAATCCCACCGACAGTTGTGACTCCTCGGGTGGCGGTGCCGCCTCCTTCTCCAGACATTGAGGACCCCTTCGATTTGATGAAAGTCGTTAGCTCGTAAGTTTAATCCCCTCAGTTTTCTCCTTCGTCTTTTTCCTTCTATTTCCTTTATTGACTGCGAGTTTCTGCAGCGGTGGAGAATCGCCTCCTGAGCATCATCCTGAGGAAGACCCGAGCCTCAAGGATTTTGTTGTGGCCCAAGTTGCACAGTTGGAAGAAGGAATTGTGGATTCGCCTAAGTTCGCGGGTCCTACCGAGAAGCCTCATTTGCCAGCGAAGAAGACCAAGACTTCGGTTGCCCTCAAGGGTATCTTGGTGTCTGCCGCTCCATCGTCGCCTCCGCGAGACCATGTGAGTTGATATTTCGACTATCTGCTGCTTTTCTATCGTATGCATGCTTCTATTCATGTAGACAGTGTTGGGCCTCCAGCAACGGCGCCATAAAATAGCTTGATGTCTACGCACGCTTCTATTCCTGTAGACAGTGTTGGGCCTCCAAGAGCAGAGGTTTGTAGAACAGCAGCAAGTTTCCCTTAAGTGAATCACCCAAGGTTTATCGAACTTAGGGAGGAAGATGTCAAAGATATCCCTCTCAAGCAACCCTGCAATCACGATACAAGAAGTCTCTTGTGTCCCCAACACACCTAATACACTTGTCAGATGTATAGGTGCACTAGTTCGGCGAAGAGATAGTGAAATACAAGTAATATGGATGAATATGAGTGGTAATAGCAATCTGAAATAAAGATGGCGCGCAGCAAGCAAACATGTAACAGAACTTGTTGGAAACGGTATTTCAATGCTTAGAAACAAGGCCTAGGGATCATACTTTCACTAGTGGACACTCTCAACATTGATCACATAATAAATAAGTTCTCTTCTCTTATGCTACTTTCAAAGACTCTATTGTTGGATAACAAACACCATTCATTGTGTAGGGCTACGAGAGCACCCTCAAGCCGGAGTAAACAAGCTCCACAACGTCATAAAGGAATCACACAAGATGCAAACACTGTCTCTGTCACACCATAGAGAGTAATTCCGGAGTTCATATAAAGTAACTCTAGAGTGCATAGTAATAGTTAACTTCACAATCTACAAGAGATCACGATCATAACCTACGCCAAGTACTACATGATGCACACACTGTCCACATTACATCATGAAGGAGGAATAGACTACTTTAATAACATTACTAGAGTAGCACATAGATTAATAGTGATACAAAGCTCATCATATGGATCTCAATTATGCAAGGCAATTCATGAGATCATTGTATTGGGGTACATGAGAGAGAGAGATGAACCACATAGCTACCGGTAGAGCCCTCAGCCTCGATGGAGAACTACTCCATCCTCATCATAGGAGACATCAGCAGCAATGAAGATGGCGGTGGTGTCGATGGAGATGCCTTCCGGGGGCACTTCCCCATCCCGGCGGCGTGCCGGAACAGAGACTTCTGTCCCCCGAATCTTGGCTTCGCGATGGCGGTGGCTCTGGAAGGTTTTCCGTATCGTGGCTTATTCGTTTAGGGTTTTCGCGACGGAGTCCTTAAGTAGGCGGAAGGGCAGACTCGGAGGGGCCCTGGTGGGGCCACACAATAAGGGGGCACACCCCACCCCTTGGTCGCGCCGCCCTGCCGTGTGGGGCCCCCTGGCTCCCCTCTGGTCTCTCTCCGGTGTTCTGGAAGCTTCGTGGAAAAATAAGATATTGGGCATTGATTTCGTCCGATTCCGAGAATATTTCCTTTGTAGGATTTCTGAAACCAAAAACAACAGAAAACAGCAACTGGCCCTTCGGCATCTCGTCAATAGGTTAGTTCCGGAAAACGCATCAAAATGATATAAAGTGTGAACAAAACATGTAGGTATTGTCATGAAACAAGCATGGAACATCAGAAATTATAGATACGTTGGAGATGTATCAAGCATCCCCAAGCTTAGTTCCTACTCGCCCTCGAGTAGGTAAACGATAACAAGGATAATTTCTTAAGTGACATGCTACCAACATGATCTTGATCAATACTATTGTAAAGCATATGAGATGAATGAAGTGATTCAAAGCAATGGTAAAGATAATGACTAAACAACTGAATCATATAGCAAAGACTTTTCATGAATAGTACTTTCAAGACAAGTATCAATAAGTCTTGCATAAGAGTTAACTCATAAAGCAATAGATTCAAAGTAGAAGGCATTGAAGCAACACAGAGGAAGATATAAGTTTCAGCGGTTGCTTTCAACTTTAACATGTATATCTCATGGATAGTTGTCAACATAAAGCAATATAACAAGTGCAATAAGTAAACATGTAAGAATCAATGCACACAGTTGACACAAGTGTTTGCTTCTAAGATAGAAAGAAGTGGGCAAACTGACTCAACATAAAGTAAAAGAATGGCCCTTCGTAGAGGGAAGCATGGATTACTATTTTTGTGCTAGAGCTTTTATTTTGAAAACATAGAAACAATTTTGTCAACGGTAGTAATAAATCATATGTGTTATGTATAAGACATCCTATAAGTTGCAAGCCTCATGCATAGAATACCAATAGTGCTCGCACCTTGACCTAATTAGCTTGGATTAACATGGATTATCATTGCATAGCATATGTTTCAACCAAGTGTCACAAAGGGGTACCTCTATGCCGCCTGTACAGAGGTCTAAGGAGAAAGTTCGCATTGGATTTCTCGCTTTTGATTATTCTCAACTTAGACATCCATACCGGGACAACATAGACAACATGATAATGGACTCCTCTTTAATGCATAAGCATTCAACAACAGATAATATTCTCATAAGAGATTGAGGATTAATTGTCCAAACTGAAACTTCCACTATGGATCATGGCTTTAGTTAGCGGCCCAATGTTTTTCTCTAACAATATGCATACTCAAACCATTTGATCATGAAAATCGCCCTTACTTCGTACAAGACGAACATGCATAGCAACTCACATGATATTCAACAAAGGTGTAAAAGTTGATGGCGTCCCTGTAAGCATGGTTACCGCTCAACAAGCAACTTATTAAGAAATAAGATACATAAGTACATATTCTTCACCACAGTAGTTTTTAAGGCTATTTTCCCATGAGCTATATATTGCAAAGACAAAGGACAGAATTTTAAAGGTAGCACTCAAGTAATTTACTTTGGAATGGCAGAGAAATACCATGTAGTAGGTAGGTATGGTGGACAGAAATGGCATAGTTTTTGGCTCAGGGATTTGGATGCACGAGAAGAATTCCTCTCAATACAAGGCTAGGCTAGCAAGGTTGTTTGAAGCAAACTCAAGTATACACTACAAGAAAAGTTCTGATAGACAACGTCTCAAAATCGTCCGCTAAGGGGTATTTTTCGTCGCCTATGGGCCTAACCCGACGATATGGGTTCTGTTGTGGAAACTGCGTCAGGCAAAGTCCAACGACGTTTTTTCGGTCCGTCGCGCTTGGGCGCCCTTCCGCCACGGAAAATCGGACCGTTGCGCAAGTGTTTCCGGGAGCCCGTTGACCGCCGACGTCATGCAACCGACACGTGGCGTACGCCGTTAACCGGCAAGCTAACGGCGTTAACCGGCCGAAACCCCGTGGTAGATGGTAGGCCCACACGAGGCCTCGCCACGTCTTAAGCGGCCGGCCAGCCGACATAGTTTGACCGGTCAACTATATAGCCGGGCTGGTCCATTAGTTACGTGGGCCGGCCTAACCTCTAAGGTTGATCGGTCAAAACTTAAATGGGCCGGCCCATTTAACATGTGGGGTCCACCTTACAGCCTATCGGGCCGGCCCAAGAAGCAAGTGGGCCGGGCCGAAACACAGGTGGGTCCCACTTTCCTGTTAAAGGGCCGGCCCATTTAGTGTGTGGGGTCCACCGTATAGCAAGTGGGCCGGCCCAAAAACACAGGTGGGTCCCACTTTCCAGCTAAAGGGTCGGCCCATTTAGTATGTGGGGTCCACCATATAGCAAGTGGGCCGGCCCAACAAGATAGTGGGCCGGGCAAAAACACAGTGGGTCCCACTTTCCCGTTAAAGGGCCGGCCCATTTGGTGTGTGGGGTCCACCATATAGCAAGTGGGCCGCCCAACAAGATAGTGGGTCGGCCAAAAGCACAGTGGGTCCCACCTTCCCGTTAAAAGGCCGGCCCATTTAGTATGTGGGGTCCACCATATAGCAAGTGGGCCGCCCAACAAGATAGTGGGTCGGGCCAAAAACACAGTGGGTCCCACTTTCCAGCTAAAAGGCCGGCCCATTTAGTATGTGGGGTCCACCATATAGCAAGTGGGCCGGCCCAACAAGATAGTGGGCCGGCCAAAAACACATGTGGGTCCCACCTTCTCGTTAAAGGGCCGGCCCATTTACCATGTGGGACCACCATATAGCAATGGGCCGGCCCAACAAGATAGTGGGCCGGCCCAATAAGCATGTGGATCCCACTATCGTGTAACCGGGCCGGCCTACTAAAGAAGTGGGCCGGCCCAAAATGAAAGTGGGTCCCACACTATTGTAAGTGGGCCGGCCCAATCTGTTGTAGTGCCCTACTTGTTTGACTAGTCAACTTGCATTAAATTTCATGAGCCTAAAATCCGATATCAATGATACACACAATTACATACACAAATAAAACAAGTAGGAAAATTACAAGGCAATTCATGTGCCCAAATAAAAAAATTACATAGAATCATTGAGGACTTCTATTAGCATCATCAATAACACGTTGACATTTGGCAATCGCCTTGATTGAATCTTGTGTACTCTTTGTCAACATATCAGCTACAGATCTTAAAGCAGCAATACCATGTCTTTTATAAAGTACAACCTTGAGATATTTACTGTTTGATGAAAGCAATGGTCTAGGTTGACGGCTATGAGAAGATGCATCGAAGAAATATCGAAGTTTTTGTGGGCCTCACTTCTAATGAAGATTGCTTCATCACAACCGCATTCCGATAATAATGCAAAAAGAGTTAAACGATGAACTATGCAAACATTTATTATGCAATGTAGATATAAGATAATAACAAGTTGCATAAATAAGACAATGTATGGAACTTGTACTAAGCACAAACTTACATCATAATGTTGCACAGTGGTCGCTACGTATCCTTTTTGGCGACTATCTTCTAATGATGATCGCTTCATTAAAACCGCATTCGGTAACATTGCAAACATAGTTACAACAATTAACTATTCAAACATGTATTACGCAATGTAGAGATCGTATAACAAAGCATGTAGCGTAAATAAGCACAAGATAAGATAAGATGCATGTACTAAGCACATACCGGCTCGCTCGCAGTCCTTCTCTTGCGTGCACTAGTCGTGGTCAACATGCCTGTCATTTTAGGTTCAGCCATCAAGTGAAATGCTAATCCTCCCGCTCCATTGTCCTTAATCCGTGTTTAGATATCATATTTAAGACCAAGTCACCGGTTTCAAATAAGAAAAAACTTGAGCCGCCAAATGAATAAGCCAATATTTACCGGATATCGATTAAAACCAACTAGATGTTGCTTTGCATGAGATACGAATTTCGGACATTCAGTATTTAGAGTAGGGTAATGCCAAGGTTTTCCACATAAAGTAAACCGGCATTAAGAATGACCAAATGTCGTGTTCAAATCACCTTCATAGCTTTCTCCAAGACAAGCATATCAAATAGGCGTAAACATAGTAAAGCATGAATGGCATTGCTATGGCAGTGGTTCCAAGTGTTAATCTCTTGCATAAGGAACAATGCATATAGGTTATAGATAATAACGGAAGTAAACTGCCAAAATTACCAACCAAGAACTCAGATTCCAACCTTCCCTAGCGTCCCCGCCGTTAATGTTGGATGTTCTAATAAGTGGTTCGCATGATCAATCCCTAGGAAAAATAACATTGACAAGTCAGCCTACGATAATACAAAGACCGGACATGCACGCAGCAATAACTATATAAGCTAAAGACGAGGTATAATAGAAAGCAGATTGGAAATGCACATAGCATGATTATAAAAGCAAGTGTGAGAATAGCAGTACACGAGAAAACAACTAGCAGCCTAGCGGTGAGCTAATGACGTGGTATAAGAACAAGCAGCATTGGAAATGCCCATAGCATGACTATAAAAGCAAGTGCGACAATAGCATGCAAGACAAAAACAAGTTAGCAAGCAAATGAATGGGTATAAGGCTATAAATATGTGGATGCACACAGGTGTCAGTAGAATGAACAGGATGGTAGCGACCGGATAATGCTTTTGTACTGTACAATATTTAAACAAACTTCACGCGAAGCAACACATCAAGAAAGTTAACGGCATATGAGATCTGCAAATAACTACACAAAACATGGCTAAAGAAACACCGCGATCTAACGGGCCAGCGTACTAACCAAGCTGCGACGGGGTGGACGGGGCGGCAACTTGCATTCCAAGCGGCGGCGAACGCGGAGACGATGAATCGACCCTGTTTCGCGAGAAGCGGCGTTAGTGAAGCAGATCTGGTTGGCCGGCAAGGGATTCGGTGAAGTTGATACAGCCGCCGCGCCGAGGTAGTCGGTGGCGAGGTCGGCGGTGAAGCAGCATCCGTCGGTGGCGAGGTCGGCGGTGAAGCGGATCCGTCTGGTGGCGAGGTCGGCGGTGAAGCGCATCCGTCGGTGACGAGGGCGGCGGGGGAGCGGATCAGGTGGGTGGACAGCCAACACGATCAAGGCTACGCCGTGGAGGAGTATGCCGGCGGCGAAGCGCATCTAGTACCGTAGAGAGTCGAGCTTTGGCGTGTGAGAGTATTTTTGAGCTAATGGGGTGAATGGTTGGTGGGTGGGTGTGGGCCTCGTGGGGAGGGTTCGGGATCTAGGCAAGATATTTCATTGTTACCGAATGAGCCCTCCATGGTCGGTGGGTTGTAGCTTCCGGACCAGGGTTAAAAGGGTAAAACTGGTCACGGGATTTTCGAATGGATGCGGCGGGATGATTTGGCGCGCGGCCGAAATTTTCAGCTTCAAGCTACGAGCGTAACGACAAAAATAATGTTCTTCCCTAGGGAGCTCTCATTTCTTCCTCTTCTCTTTATCTCTCGAGTCTCTCCCACTCCCCCGGCTCCTCTCCCCTTCTCTCCGGCGGCCTCGCCGGCCGGAGACGAGGCCGACTTCTCTCTCGTATATTGTACACCCTCCGAACTAAATTAATTGATTCAACTTTCCTTAGACGTGTATGTATCTAGAGTAAAAACATGTGTGGATACATCCATATTTAGATAAGCAAAGTTGAGTCGCCTAATTTGGATCCGAGGGAGTTAGTGTTGTTGTAAGCTTAGATCCAAGTGTTTCCCATGAGCAGTAA
This sequence comes from Lolium rigidum, assembly GCF_022539505.1. Lineage (NCBI taxonomy): Eukaryota > Viridiplantae > Streptophyta > Magnoliopsida > Poales > Poaceae > Lolium > Lolium rigidum. The sequence continues at coordinate 286,275,132 of NC_061513.1, forward strand.
TGGCGCAATGGAGTCGGGGATCTCGTCATCGGCTTCGGATCCGGCCTATGGTGAATCATGGCGGATCTTGCCGGCCAAACCCCGATCCGGTGCCATCAATGTGATGGCGCTAACGATGAGGCTTGCTTTGGTCGATGCTTCGTATCAAGCCAATGGGGAAGTCAAGCCGCTAAAGTTCACAAGCTCGGGGCATACGACGGCGTCATCCGTCTTGCCCGTGCACATCTTGGCCTTTCAGCGGCCCTTCTCAGAGCCAATATGCCGTTGCTGAGGCCCTTCTTCTCCTTCGTCCTGGCGACTACCGGCGACACCGTCCCAAGTGGTGCGTCCCCGGCGACGGAGTTGCCGGAAAGGATGCGGAGCAGAGATCTGATGTGCGGTCGAGAAGGACTCGATTGATTTTCTTCTATATGTTTTGGGTGTCGTGGTATCGTCACGGCATATGCCATAGGGTGGCTAATCGAAGGGGCTCCTGAGAGATCTCACGGCGGTATCCGGAAGCGGGTATGGGCACGAGCGACACGGCGACGTACCCAGGTTCGAGGCCCTCCGATGGAGGTAAAACCTCTACTCCTGCTATGAGTGTATATGGTAATCACACAAGTACAATGGTGCTCCTAGAGTCGTGTCCGGCCGGCCCCGAGAGGCTAAGGGAGACGATGGTCTCTCTCACAGCGCAGCGCTGTAGGTAGGTGAAAGCAATAAGTGATCGATCCTCCCCGCACGAGAGGGGTAGTGCGGCTTATATAGGCACCGGCACTTTACATATAAGACCCTATAGTCTACCGGCCGGCTTGGCCGGCTTCGGCTTCCGCTCCTTCCCGAGGCGGTGACGTCGGGAGCCGTTGAGGCGTCATGGCTCTGTCCCATCCGGCTGCCACGTGTCAGCGGTATGGAGAGGAAGTGTCTCCGTCGCCGTCAGCCCACCGTAGCCCGTACGGCGCGTCGTAAGCCATGATGGCTCTGTCCGGCGCGTGGCACTATTGCTCCACGCGTGCCCCGCGCTTTACGGAAGATGAAGTCAGCGTGGACTTTGGGAACCCGGATCACCAACCCGGTTCCTTCCAAGTGCAAGACTCGCCAGCCTCGAGTCGGTCCGAGGTACGGACCCCCGCCGGATATGGCTTGTAGAAGCCGGCCCAGCTACAGCATTGGCGGCCGTAGCTAGGCCGACTAGGACCTAGAGCCAGCCGGCTCCGGACCAGCCGGCCACGGCGCCGGCCGGCTGCTCCTCGCCCGGCCTTTGCCGCGAGCCGGCCGCGTGGCCAGCCGGCTGCTCCGCGTCCATTGCCCTACCCGGGTCTTCCCCCGACATTAGCCCCCGAAGCCGGCAAGGTCCTGCGTTTAGAAGGACCTAGGCAGGTTTTCCTGGCTTCTTGAATATATTTGACGGCACTTGGAGGGGCCGACTGAGGATTTCCTTTCAGCCGGCTGCGCCCTCATCCGGCTCGTTTTTGCCGGCTGCTTCTAGCCGGCGGCTTTTTACACTTGTATAGTTTTTGCTTTCTTGCAAGATTTGATGGCGCCTCCGCCTTGCCGAAGAGTTTTGGTTCGAGTGGAACTTTTCGTCCGGCTCCGGCTTGCTGCGCGCCGGGGTCTCCGCCGCCTCGGGTCCTGCGCCCGACTTGACCGGTCTGACGCCTGGCCTGGCTGTCGGTTCGTCTGGTCACATGAATGTCCCTCCGGATCCGGTGCGGTAGTGGGCGACGTGGTGTGGCAGTTTCTGATAACCGTAGCGATCGTGGGAGGAGTTACGGCGCAGGAAATCCGGAGACGTGGCCCACGATCGCCACGTGGAGGCCAACTTGCCCGCCGCGGTCGGCTATAAATGCCGCGGGGGAGGGCACCGCGGCGGCACTTGCTCACTTCTTCTTCCTCGCGCCCTCGCCTCCGTCGCTCTCCGCGCGCCCAAGCTCTTCGCTGCTCCGGCGAACGTCTTCCGCTGGCGAACTCCGGCGACCGAAACTCCACCGTTCCGCCGCCGCCGCTCCATCAATCCGGCGCCACGGGGCCGCGCGTCTCGACGGAGCGTCCGCAGCCGCCGCTGTCGCCGCCGCGGTCGCAAGGTTCTTCCTCGCCGTTCCACCTTTCTTGGTCGTCTTCTTCTTCTTCGGCCTCGTCAATGGCGTCCCCCAGCGGATCTTGGAGGGGCTCCTACATGCGGGAGGACGACATCGAGCGCTTGGTGCGCCTCCGGCGGATCCCGCGGTCGGTGATCACGCGGGAGCCTGGCAAGGAGACGGAGCCCAAGCCGGAGCCCGGCGAGCGCGTCGTTTTCGGCGCGCACCTCGACCGCGGGCTGGGCCTGCCGGCATCAACATTCTTCCGGCGGTTCCTCGACCACTTCGGCCTTCAGCCGCATCACCTGCCGGCCAACGCGTGCGTCCTCCTGAGCTGCTTCGTCGCGTTCATGGAGGCTTACGCCGGCCTGTGGCCCGACATCGACTTCTGGAGCCGGCTCTTCTACTTGAAGGCCCGGACCACCGAGGGCCGCCTGCGGGCCTCGTGGCGCCGCCTCGATCTACACCCGGCCCGGTACGCCTTTCCCCAAAATCCCCACCGTCGACTCGGTGAAGAATTGGCGGATGTCATTCTTCTACGTGCGCAACGACGGGGCGCTCGTCGACCGGATCAACTTGCCGGAGTTCAACCCGGCTCCTCCGGCCGGCCGGATCAACTGGAGCCACAACGCCCGCTCGACGGATCCGAACGCCGAGGTGAACCTGCTGTGGGACTTCCCGGCGACAGCCCACCGATGGCGGGCTGACCGCCGAGGATCTCCTCTCGCACCATCGCCGAGCGCCGGGTGCTGCCGCTCCGCATGCGCTCCCACAAGATCGGGCACATGTCCGGCCGGTTCGATCCGAACCGGACGTCCAAGGCGCCGCTCAACAAGGCCCGTGTGGCCAGCCGGGTGAACCACATCACCAAGGCGAACCTCACGGAGAGCCGGAGCTACGGGCTGGCGCCTCGCGACAGGGAGCATCCGCCGGCGCGGGTAAGTCCTATGTCTTTGCCATTTTCCGGCTTGCGGCTGCGAGGCCGACTTCCTTTTTCTTCTGCCGACTTCCGGCTTGTCATATGTTCATGTTTTTTCTGTCTTTCTAGCTTTTTGAGCGCCAGAACGCCGAGGACGGCGACCTGGCGACGAAGAGGTGGACGCCGGATCTCGTCGATCCGGCCGACCAAGCCGGCGAGCATGCCGGCGACGACGACCTGCCGCAGGCGCCTGATCTAGGCGGCCGTGGGGAGCACAATCCGCCCCTTCACCGCAGCAGCAGGAGGAGGAGGTGGAGCCGGCGACGTCCGGCACGGGGCCCATCCCCGCCGTGCCTCTCGCGTGACGAGGCCGCCAAGCACCACGGCGACTTCGGCGCCCAAGGGCACGAAGCGAGCCGGCTCCACCGCCGCCTTGGAGGCGAAGGCGAAGAAGCAGCGCCGGCCGCAGCCGAAGATGGTCCCGGAGAAGGCCGGGTGAGTTCTTTCTCTCTTTTTCTTGTTTGATTCCTTTTCTTTCCTTACTTTTGTACTTATTATCTCTCTCGTTTATCCGGCTAGGGCCCCTATCAAGTTTGCCCGTGGCGGCGGCTCCCGGCAAGCTCCGCGCGTTGTGTCGCCGCTTCCCCGCCAGCGAGAGGGAGCGGACGCCGCAGCCTTCCTCGCGCGCATCTACACCGCCGCCGCCCGCCGCAGGGCGCCTTCCTTCGCCGTGCCGCTGGCCTCGGCGCCCGATCGCGGCACGCGGGCTGAGCCGGCTCGCCAGGCGACGCTGGACGACATGTTCCCGGGCCGGACTCGTCCTCTTGGGCCCAGCTGCTGGGGCTGGTCTGGGAATGCCGCCATCGACCGGAGCCGGAGCCGGCAGCTCCGCACCGCCTGCGACCGGAACCGGAGCCGGGAGGGCTGCGCCGCCCACGATCGGAGCCGGAGCCAGGCCGAGCGTGGTGGTGCCGGACGAAAGTCCGGAGGAGGCACCTCGAGCGCCGGAGGCGACCGGGCCGGCCGGGCCATCTCGCTGCGCCCGGAGCGACGCCGCCACCGCAGCCGACGACGGAGGAGCCGGCCCGACAGAGCCGGCAAGAGACGAGCCGGCGCGCACGGAGGGCGCCGACTCGCGCGCGCTGGTGAGGACGGGGACCCCATCGGCGTCACCGCAAGGCCTGCACGTGGCCAAGGGCGCACTTCTTCTTCAGGTGCCGTCCGCCTCCGACTCCAGCCTCGGCTCGGCTGCCACCATGGAGCAGGCGTGGCTCCGCGCCGACTCCTACGAGGTGACCAGCCGGGAGGGGAACCCCGGCCAAGCATCGGTGGAGATGTTCTTCTCCGGCCTGCGAGCCAACCTCAAGGCCATGGCAACCGAGGCCGCGGCCAACGTCGCCAAGGTGGAGGAAGCCAGCAAGGTAAGCTTCGACCGTTTTTGATCCGATTATTATCCCGGTAGCCCTCCGAGGCATGGGCCGGCTGCTTGGAGCCGGCACGGGTTTCGCTTGATTGACTAACTTTTTCCTTTTTCCTTAGGCTGTGGCGGATCGGCGCACCGCTCTGTACAACCGCGCCGTGACCCACTACCACAAGGCCAAGCTGGACCGGGCCGACTTGGCCCGCGAGCCGGAAGCCGCCAAGGGTAAGCTCTATGCTTCTTTCGACTTGATGTCTTGTTTTCTTTCTAGTCTTGGTTGGCCGACATTTCTTTCTCGGCCGACTTGTAGTTGAAGCCGCCAAGGTCCCGCAGCCTGGAGTCGGATCTCCGAGCCGCTCGCGACCGATGCGCCGTGAGCGAAGCCGCCAAGGTCCCGCAGCTGAGTCGGATCTCCGAGCCGCCGCGCCCGTTGCGCCGAGAGCGAGGAGGTGGCCGATCCGCCGCCCGCTAGCTCAAGCCGGGCCGAGCAGAGCCGGGCGCGCCGCGCCCGGCTCGAGCGTAACCACTCACCGAGCTCAGCTCCTCAGGACGGCGGAGAAGGAGAAGGTGGATGAT
>NC_061513.1:286280206-286294338 GCF_022539505.1 Lolium rigidum
GTCCATGGGCTCACAGAGTCTCCCATAAGATAAAAGCATGTTGGGTGAACAAATTACAGTCGGGCAATTGACAAATAGAGAGGGCACAACAATGCACATGCATGAAATGATAAGTATAGTGAGATTTAATTGGGCATTACGACAAAGTACATAGACCGCCATCCAACTGCATCTATGCCTAAAAAGTCCACCTTCAAAGTTATCGTCCGAACCCCCTCCAGCATTAAGTTGCAAAGCAAACGGACAATTGCATTAAGTATGGTGCGTAATGTAATCAATAACTACATCCTCGAACATAGCATCAATGTTTTATCCCTAGTGGCAACAAGACATCCATAACCTTAGGGTTAGCCGTCACTCCCGCATTCACGTGAGACATGAACCCACTATCGAGCATAAATACTCCCTCTTGGAGTTAAAAGCATCAACTTGGCCGCGAGCCTCTACTAATAACGGAGAGCATGCAAGATCATAAACAACACATATATAATAACTTGATAATTAACATGACATAGTATTCTCTATCCATCTGGATCCCGACAAACGCAACATATAGAATTACGTATAGATGATCTTGATCATGTTAGGCAGCTCACAAGATCCAACAATGAAGCACAATGAGGAGAAGACAACCATCTAGCTACTCGCTATGGACCCATAGTCCAGGGGTGAACTACTCACTCATCACTCCGGATGCGACCATGGCGGTGTAGAGTCCTCCGGGAGATGATTCCCCTCTCCAGCAGGTGCCGGAGGCGATCTCCCGGATCCCCCGAGATGGGATCGGCGGCGGCGGCGTCTCCGGAAGGTTTTCCGTATCGTGGCTCTCGGTACCGGGGGTTTCGTCACGCGAGACTTTTATAGGCGGAAGGGCAGGTCAAGAGGCGGCACGGGGGCCCCACACCACAGGGCCGCGCGGCCAAGGGGGCCGCGCCGCCCTATAGTGTGGCCCCTCCGTGGCCCCTCTTCGTCTCTCCTTCGGACTTCCGGAAGCTTCGTGAGAAAATAGGCCCCCGGGCTTTGATTTCGTCCAATTCCGAGAATATTTCGTTACTAGGATTTCGAAACCAAAAACAGCAGTAAAACAAAGAATCGGCACTTCGCATCTTGTTAATAGGTTAGTTCCAGTAAAATGCACGAATATGACATAAAGTGTGCATAAAACATGTAGGTATCATCAATAATATGGCATAGAACATAAGAAATTATCGATACGTCGGAGACGTATCAAGCATCCCTGCTTAGTTCTCGTCTCGTCCCGAGCAGGTAAAACGATAACAAAGATAATTTCTGAAGTGATATGCCATCATAACCTTGATCATACTATTTGTAAACATATGTAGTGGATGCAGCGATCATAACAATGGTGATGACATGAGTAAACAGGTGAATCTTATAGCAAAGACTTTTCATGAATAGTACTTCAAGACAAGTATTAATAAGTCTTGCATAAGAGTTAACTCATAAAGCAATAAATCAAAGTAAAGGTATTGAAGCAACACAAAGGAAGATTAAGTTTCAGCGGTTGCTTTCAACTTGTAACATGTATATCTCATGGATAATTGTCAACATAGAGTAATATAACAAGTACAATATGCAAATATGTAAGAATCAATGCACAGCTCACACAAGTGTTTGCTTCTTGAGGTGGAGAGAAATAGGTGAACCGACTCAACATAAAAGTAAAGAGAATGGTCCTTCAAAGAGGAAAGCATCGATTGCTATATTTGTGCTAGAGCTTTTATTTTGAAAACATGAAACAATTTTGTCAACGGTAGTAATAAAGCATATGAGTTATGAAAGTTATATCTTACAAGTTGCAAGTCTCATGCATAGTATACTAATAGTGCCCGCACCTTGTCCTAATTAACTTGGACTACCTGATCTTTGCAATGCACATGTTTTGACCAAGTGTCACAATGGGGTACCTCCATGCCGCCTGTACAAAGGTCTAAGGAGAAAGCTCGCATTTTGGATTTCTCGCTTTTGATTATTCTCAACTTAGACATCCATACCGGGACAAACATGGACAAATGATAATGGACTCCTCTTTAATGCATAAGCATGTGGCAACAATTATTATTCTCATATGAGATTGAGGATATATGTCCAAGATCTGAAACTTCCACCATGAATCATGGCTTTAGTTAGCGGCCCAAAGTTCTTCTCTAACAATATGCATGCTCCAACCATGAAGGTGGTAGATCTCTCTTGCTTCGCATAAGACTGGACATGCATAGCAACTCACATGATATCCAACAAAGAATAGTTGATGGCGTGCCCCTAGAAACATGGTTATCGCTCAACAAGCAACTTAATAAGAGATAAAGTGCATAAGTACATATTCAATACTACAATAGTTTTTAAGCTATTTGTCCCATGAGCTATATATTGCAAAGGTGAATGATGGAATTTTAAAGGTAGCACTCAAGAAATTTACTTTGGAATGGCGGATAAATACCATGTAGTAGGTAGGTATGGTGGACACAAATGGCATAGTGGTTGGCTCAAGGATTTTGGATGCATGAGAAGTATTCCTCTCAATACAAGGTTTAGGCTAGCAAGGTTATTTGAAACAAACACAAGGATGAACGGTAACAGCAAAACTCACATAAAAGACATATGGTAAACATTATAAGACTCCATACCGTCTTCCTTGTTGTTCAAAACTCAATACTAGATGTTATCTAGACTCTAGAGAAACCAAATATGCAAACCAAATTAACAAGCTCTAAGTATTTCTTCATTAATGGGTGCAAAGTATATGATGCAAGAGCTTAAACATGAACACAACAATTGCCAAGTATCAAATTATCCAAGACATTTTAGCAATTTACTACATGTAGCATTTTCCAATTCCAACCATATAACAATTTAACGAAGAAGAAACTTCGCCATGAATACTATGAGTAGAGCCTAAGGACATATTTGTCCATATGCAACAGCGGAGCGTGTCTCTCTCCCATAAAGTGAATGCTAGGATCCATTTTATTCAAACAAAACAAAAAACAAAAACAAACCGACGCTCCAAGCAAAGTACATAAGATGTGGCCGAATAAAAATATAGTTTCAGTGGGAGGAACCCGATAATGTTGTCGATGAAGAAGGGGATGCCTTGGGCATCCCCAAGCTTAGACGCTTGAGTCTTCTTAATATATGCAGGGTGAACCACCGGGCATCCCCAAGCTTAGAGCTTTCACTCTCCTTGATCATATTGCATCATACTCCTCTCTTGATCCTTGAAAACTTCCTCCACACCAAACTCGAAACAACTCATTAGAGGGTTAGTGCATAATAAAAATTCACATGTTCAGAGGTGACACAATCATTCTTAACACTTCTGGACATTGCATAAAGCTACTGGACATTAGTGGATCAAAGAAATTCATCCAACATAGCAAAAGAGGCAATGCGAAATAAAAGACAGAATCTGTCAAAACAGAACAGACTCCGTAAAGATGGATTTTATTAGGCCACCAGACTTGCTCAAACGAAAATGCTCAAATTGAATGAAAGTTGCGTACATATCTCGAGGATCATGCTCGTAAATTGGCGTAATTTTCTGAGCTACCTACAGGGAGATAGACCCAGATTCGTGACAGCAAAGAAATCCGGAACTGCGCAAGTAATCCAAATCTAGTACTTACTTTTCTATCAAAGACTTTACTTGGCACCACAAAACATAAAACTAAGATAAGGAGAGGTTGCTACAGTAGTAAACAACTTCCAAGACACAAATATAAAACAAAAATACTGGAGTAAAACATGGGTTGTCTCCCATAAGCGCTTTTCTTAACGCCTTTCAGCCTAGGCGCAGAAAGTGTAACTCAAGTATTATCGAAGGGTGGTGCACCTACAGCGGGGTTTGGAGTTTTCTCAACCATGCATAGTATATTGGATACATAAGTTTCAGCGTCTCCCTTTTCATTAGTCTTGGGCTTGCTACTCTCATCAAACAAATTTTCGAGAACAAGCCAAGCATAGTTATGTTCTAGTGCATCATTCATAGCTAGGAGTTTACATGGTATGGGTGCTTTGATCTCCCCACCATCATTAGCATTATTAGTGTACCTTATCCTATCCATATCCATTTTTTCAAGGAGACCAACAAAATTAGTATGAGAACCAAGCATATTAAATTTAGCAAAGACCTTTCTAGCTTCTCTTGCTAGACCACCAAATTCTCTAAGAAGGGTTTCTAAAACAAAATCTTTCTTTTCCCCTTCTTCCATATCACCAAGTGTAAGAAACATGTGTTGGATTATAGGATTTAGATTAACAAATTTAGTTTCCAACAAAGCGAACTAAAGCAGCAGAGAAAGCAATTTCATAAGTGGGAGCAAGGTCTACCAAGTGTCTATCTTCAAAATCTTCAACGGTACTAACATGGGTGAAAAATTCTTCTATATTGTTCCTCCCAACTATAGACCCTTGTCCTACCGGTATGTTCTTTGCGGTAAAATTAAAAGGAAACATGATGAAATAAGTAAAGTAAATGCGAGGAACTAATTTTTTTGTGTTTTTGATATAGCAAACAAGACAGTAAATAAAGTAAAGCTAGCAACTAATTTTTTTTGTGTTTTGATATAAGTGCAGCAAACAAAGTAGTAAATAAAATAAAGCAAGACAAAAACAAAGTAAAGAGATTGAGAAGTGGAGACTCCCCTTGCAGCGTGTCTTGATCTCCACGACAACGGCGCCGAAATTTGCTTGATGCGTGTAGTTGACACGTCCGTTGGGAACCCCAAGAGGAAGGTGTGATGCGCACAGCGGCAAGTTTCCTCGCAAGAAACCAAGGTTTAATCGAACCAGTAGGGAGCCAAGAAGCACGTTGAAGGTTGATGGCGGCGGAATGTAGTGCGGCGCAACAGTAGAGATTCCGGCGCCAACGTGAACCCGCACAACACACCAAAGTACTTTGCCCCAACGAAATGAGCTGAGGTTGTCAATCTCACCGGCTTGCTGTAACAAAGGATTAACCGTATTGTGTGGAAGATGATTGTTTGCGCAGAAAACAGTAAAACAAGTATTGCAAGCATATTTGTATTTCAAGTATTAAAGAATGGACCGGGGTCCACAGTTCACTAGAGGTGTCTCTCCCATAAGATAAAAGCATGTTGGGTGAACAAATTACAGTCGGGCAATTGACAAATAGAGAGGGCATAACAATGCACATACATGACATGATAAGTATAGTGAGATTTAATTGGGCATTACGACAAAGTACATAGACCGCCATCCAACCGCATCTATGCCTAAAAAGTCCACCTTCAGAGTTATCGTCCGAACCCCTCCAGCATTATGTTGCAAAGCAACAGTACAATTGCATTAAGTATGGTGCGTAATGTAATCAATAACTACATCCTCGAACATAGCATCAATGTTTTATCCCTAGTGGCAACAAGACATCCATAACCTTAGGGGTTGTCGTCACTCCCCGCATTCACTGGAGACATGAACCCACTATCGAGCATAAATACTCCCTCTTGGAGTTAAAAGCATCAAATTGGCCAGAGCCTCTACTAATAACGGAGAGCATGCAAGATCATAAACAACACATATATAATAACTTGATAATTAACATGACATAGTATTCTCTATCCATCGGATCCCGACAAACGCAACATATAGAATTACAGATAGATGACCTTGATCATGTTAGGCAGCTCACAAGATCCAACAATGAAGCACAATGAGGAGAAGACAACCATCTAGCTACTGCTATGGACCCATAGTCCAGGGGTGAACTACTCACTCATCACTCCGGATGCGACCATGGCGGTGTAGAGTCCTCCGGGAGATGATTCCCCTCTCCGGCAGGGTGCCGGAGGCGATCTCCTGGATCCCCCGAGATGGGATCGGCGGCGGCGGCGTCTCCGGGAAGGTTTTCCGTATCGTGGCTCTCGGTATCGGGGGTTTCGTCACGGAGACTTTTTATAGGCGGAAGGGCAGGTCAAGAGGCGGCACGGGGGCCCCACACCACAGGGCCGCGCGGCCAGGGGGGCCGCGCCGCCCTATAGTCCGGCCCCTCCGTGGCCCCTCTTCGTCTCTCCTTCGGACTTCCGGAAGCTTCGTGAGAAAATAGGCCCCCGGGCTTTGATTTCGTCCAATTCCGAGAATATTTCGTTACTAGGATTTCGAAACCAAAAACAGCGAAAAACAAAGAATCGGCACTTCGGCATCTTGTTAATAGGTTAGTTCCAGAAAATGCACGAATATGACATAAAGTGTGCATAAAACATGTAGGTATCATCAATAATATGGCATAGAACATAAGAAATTATCGATACGTCGGAGACGTATCAGGGATCACGATCGCTGACGATGGACGACGGGAACCCGTGGAGGTGGACGATGCCGTCGAAGAAGGCCCGCGCCACGGGTGCGGTTGTATACGGATGGCCGAGAGCGATGAAGTGCACATAATTGGAGAAGCGGTCGACCACCGTGAGGATGAAGGACTTGCCACCCACCTTGGGGAGGCCCTCGATGAAGTCCATGGAAATATCAGCCCACACCTGCGAGGGCACGTCCAGCGGTTGTAGCAGACCTGCAGGCCGCAGCGTCTCCATCTTGTTACGCTGGCACGTCATGCACGACCTCACCCGAGTCGCGGACCAGCGAACTATCGTCCGAGATGTAGAAATTAGTACGGAGACGGTGGAGTGTCTTCTGCCTGCCCTCGTGTACCGCAGAATGTGCCAAGAGCAGGACCTGATGGCGAAGGTCGCCATGGTCTGGCACAAAGAGGCGGCGCCCATGGAGGAGCAGCCCATTGTCCAGGCGCCAGGGCGCCGCCAGCTCGCCCGCGTCAAGGCGCTGGCGTAGATCCTGGGCATCCCCGGCAGCTAAGGTAGCCCGGCGGATGTCGTCGATGAAGGCGAAGGACGGCCCGGAGCGAATGCACATGACAGTGCCTGTGGCCGCGACATCGTCCGCGACCTCCTCCGTGTCGCGGCGGGAGAGGGCGTCGGCGACCGTGTTAAGACGGCCCGGACGGTACTCGATGGTGAAGTCGAAGCCGAAGAGCTTGCTGATCCACTGGTGCTGCGAAACGGTGGAGAGGTGCTGGTCCAGCAAGAAATTCAGGCTGTAGTGATCCGTGTGAACACGGAAAGTCCGCGCCCCGGAGATAGGGCCGCCAATGGCGCATGGCCTGGACCAACCCGATGAGCTCGCGCTCGTACACCGTGAGCTGGTGATGGCGAGCAGCAAACGGGCGGCTGAAGAAGGCCAGTAGCCCTTCGCCCTGGTGGAGGACGGCGCCAAAGCCAATGCCGGAGGCGTCGTAGTCCACCACAAACGGCCTATCGAAGTCCGACATCTGAAGCACGGGCCCCGTCGTGAGTCCCGCTGGAGAGCCTGGAACGCTTCGCCGCCTTCGCGTCCCAAGAGAAGGCGTCGCGGCGCGTAAGGCAGGTCGCGTGGCGCGGCGATGAGGCCGAAGTCCCGGATGTACTTCCGGTAGTAGCCCGCGAGGCCCAAGAAGCCGCGAAGAGCCCGCGTTGATCGCGGGGTAGGCCACGCAGCGATGGCGGCGACCTTGTCGCATCCATCACGACTCCCTCCGCCGAGATGACGTGTCCCAGTGCACGCGACGGAGGCCGTGCCGAACAAGCACTTCGAGCGCTTGAGGTGAAGACGATGCGCTCGAAGCTCGTTGAAGATGATGGCCACGTGCTACGTGTGCTCCGCCCATGATGAACTCGTAGATAAGAATGTCATCAAAGAAAACAAGCACAAAGCGACACAAGTAGGGGCTGAGCACGTCGTTCATCAGGGCCTGAAACATCGCCGGCGCGTTGGAGAGGCCGAATGGCATCACCAAGAACTTGAAGTGGCCGTGATGTGTCCGGAATGCCGTCTTCGCGATGTCGTCCGGATGCATCCGCACCTGATGATAGCCGGAACGCAGGTCGAGCTTGGTGAAGAAACGCGCCCCATGTAGCTCGTCGAGGCGTTCTTCCATGACGGGGATTGGGAATTTGTCCTTGGATGTCCTGGCGTTGAGGGCGCGATAGTCGATGCAGAAATGCCACGTGCCGTCGGCCTTGTGCACCAAGAGCACCGGTGCGGAGAATGACGATGTCGAAATCGGGATGATGCCTTGTGCAAGCATTACCGCCACCTGACGCTTGAGCTCGTCCTTCTGCAACTGGGGGTAGCGGTACGGGCGCACGGCGACAGATGCCGTATCTGGCAGCAGGTGGATGTGGCAGTCATAGGGGCGCGCCGGCGGTAGGCCCTGTGGCTCGTCGAAGATGTCGCTGTGCTGCTGCAGGTGGTCGGCAAGGAGGGGGTGCGCCTAGTCGAGCGCGGCTGCCATCACCTAGAGCTGAGGGGTCACGGGCCCTGTACTCCCAATGCCCACCCACTGGACGCGGTGATACGTCCCAAACGTATCTATAATTTCTTATGTTCCATGCTACTTCTATGATGATACTCACATGTTTTATACACATTATATGTCATTATTATGCATTTTCCGGCACTAACCTATTGACGAGATGCCGAAGAGCCATTTGTTGTTTTCTGCTGTTTTTGGTTTCAGAAATCCTAGTAAGGAAATATTCTCGGAATTGGACGAAATCAACGCCCAGAAGACCGGAGAAGTAATGAAGTGGGGCCACGAGGTGGCCACACGCTAGGGCGGCGCGGCCTGGGCCCTGATGTAGAATAATGTAGCTAAAGTTTGGACTATTACCACCACTAGTAATGATAATGCTTCACATGTCGCTACACCTCCTACTATCAATGGTAAAATAATTGGTGTTGGCAATGTTTCTACTCCTAGTGCAAAGCGTGCAAAATTGCCTGAAACTGCTAAACCTGTTGAAACTGCTTGTGATAAAACTGCTAATATTTTTCAAAATGCTGGGGACAATGATTCCATTGCTGTAGGTCATAATGATTTAGACTTTGATGATTGTCACATCTCCGAAGTTATAAAGTTCTTACAAAAACTTGCTAAAAGTCCCAATGCTAGTGCTATAAATTTGGCCTTTACAAAACATATTACAAATGCTCTCATAAAAGCTAGAGAAGAGAAACTAAAACTTGAAACCTCTATTCCTAGGAAGTTGGAAGATGGTTGGGAGCCCATCATTAAGATGAGGGTCAATGATTTTGATTGTAATGCTTTATGTGATCTTGGTGCAAGTATTTCGTTATGCCTAAGAAAATTTATGATATGCTTGACTTGCCACCATTGAAAAATTGCTATTTGGATGTTAATCTTGCCGATAATGCTATAAAGAAACCTTTGGGGATGATTGATAATGTTTGTATTATGGTAAACAATAACCTTGTCCCCGTTGATTTTGTTGTCTTGGATATTGAATGCAATGCATCTTGTCCAATTATATTGGGAAGACCTTTTCTTCGCACTGTTGGAGCTACCATTGATATGAAGGAAGGTAATATTAAATATCAATTTCCTCTCAAGAAAGGTATGGAACACTTCCCTAGAAAGAGAATGAAGTTACCTTATGATTTTATTATTAGAACCAATTGTAATGTTGATGCTTCGTCTCTTGATAATACTTGATACACACTTTCTGCGCCTAGCTGAAAGGCGTTAAAGAAAAGCGCTTATGGGAGACAACCCATTATTTTAATTCTGCACTTTTGTTTTATATTTGAGTCTTGGAAGTTGTTACTACTGTAGCAACCTCTCCTTATCTTTATTTTATTGCATTGTTGTTCCAAGTAAAGTCTTTGATAGTAAAGTCAATACTAGATTTGGATTCTATCGCGCAGAAACAGATTTCTTGCTGTCACGAATTTCGATATGTTTCTCTGTAGGTAACTCAGAAAAATCTGCGAATTTACGTGCGTGATCCTCAGATATGTACGCAACTTTCATTCAATTTGGGCATTTTCATCTGAGCAAGTCTGGTCCCTCAAATAAATTCATCTTTCCGGACTGTTCTGTTTTGACAGATTCTGCCTTTTATTTCGCATTGCCTGTTTTGCTATGTTTAATGGATTTGTTTGTTCCATTAACTTTCAGTAGCTTTGTGCAATGTCCAGAAGTGTTAAGAATGATTATGGCACCTCTGAATATATGAATTATGCACTGACCCTCTAATGAGATTGTTTTGAGTTTGGTGTGGAGGAAGTTTTCAAGGGTCAAGAGAGGAGGATGATACAATATGATCAAGAAGAGTGAAAAGTCAAAGCTTGGGGATGCCCCCGTGGTTCATCCCTGCATATTTTAAGAAGACCCAAGCGTCTAAGCTTTGGGATGCCCAAGGCATCCCTTCTTCATCGACAACTTATCAGGTCACCTCTAGTGAAACTATATTTTTATTCCGTCACAACTTATGTGCTTTACTTGGAGCGTCTGTTTGCTTTTGTTTTTATTTTTGTTTTTGTTTGAATAAGATCAGATCCTAGCATTCCTTGTTTGGGAGAGAGACACGCTCCGCTGTTTCGTATGAACACATGTGTTCTTAGCTTTATCTTTAATGTTCATTGCGAAAGTTGGACTATTTTATTCATTGTTATATGGTTGGAAACGGAAAATACCGCATGTGGTAAATGGTTTAATGTCTTGAATAATGTGATACTTGGCAATTGTTGTACTCATATAGATCATGTTTAAGCTCTTGCATCATGTACCTTGTACTCATTAATGAATAACTACATAGAGCTTGTTAAAAGTTGGTTTGCATGATTGATCTCTAGAGTCTAGATATTTTCTCGGTTAAGGTGTTTGAACAACAAGGAGACAATGTAAAGTCTTATAATAGTTACAATATGTTCATATGTGAGCTTTGCTGCACCTTTTATACTTGAGTTTGCTTCAAACAACCTTGCTAGCCTAGCCTTGTATTGAGAGGGAATTCTTCTCGTGCATCCAAATCCTTGAGCCAACTACTATGCCATTTGTGTCCACCATACCTACCTACCACATGGTATTTCTCCGCCATTCCAAAGTACATTACTTGAGTGCTACCTTTAAAATTCTATTCTTTGTCTTTGCAATATATAGCTCATGGGACAAATAGTCTTAAAAACTATTGTGGTGAAGAATATGTACTTATGTGTCTTATTTCTTAATAAGTTACTTGTTGAGCGGTAACCATGTTTCTGGGGACGCCATCAACTTTTACCTTTGTTGAATATCATGTGAGTTGCTATGCATGTTCGTCTTGTCTGAAGTAAGGGAGATTTTCATGATCAAATGGTTTGAGTATACATAACACTACTAGGGAAAAGCTTATAGGTGGAGGCAAAACGTGCTGGCGCACCACCTAGGACGTGCGCCGGTGGAAAGTGTTGCCGGCGCACCAGGAAGTCGCCGCGCCGGCGATGCAGGCATACCGCCGGCGCACCCGCGGAGAAGACGCGCCGGGGAAAATTCCCGGCATGGGCTCGGCCGATTCGGGCCAGGCCCAGGAAACGCTGCCGGCGCACCAGCCCGGTGAGCGCGCCGGCGGTACATTTGCCGTTGCCGGCGCGCTCCTCGGGCTGGTGCGCCGGCAGTGTTTCCGGGCCCGGCCCGGAGCAACTATAGCCTGGATGGGGTAATGTTGCCGGCGCATCCATGGTCCAGGTGCGCCGGCAATAACCTGGGAGTTATTTCAGCCACCAACCAGCACACTCACTACACTCCACTTCTCCACACAACCCGAGCCTTCTCCCAACCCAGCTCATTTTTGCATATTCCTATCCCCAATTTAGCTAATTTGACCAAACAAAATCATATTTTTTGAGCAAATCTTCCCTTCCTACATGCATCTCCCACATCCCCCTATGTAGATCTAGATCTACTATCCCGCGTTGACCGCTCAATCTAGATCTAGATCTAGAAAGTTGGCTTCCATACGCCATTGTCGCGGCGCGTCGTCTCGATCTCATCGATAATTATATCAAACAAATAGGTGATTAATGAACAAATTGAGGAATGAAATCGATGTATGTTGGACATTTGAAGCAAAGCTCTCGTGTGTGGCATATATATATATGTTGTGTTTGTGCTTGTGCTTGTGTGTGTTGGCGTTGAAAATGAGTTTCCAACGTTGCGCCGAAATGTTGATTCTTTAAGTTTCCATTTCGGCACATTTCTGGCGCTCCTATGTCCTACCGTGTATGAAGTTCATGCCGAAATTTTCCGTGAAAACTACCGACGGATGCATGGTTCTAATCAATTATGTAATCTTACCATGCAGGCGATAATGGTTATCGAGATGAGTGAAAGCATCGTGATGAGATATCTGAAACACGCGATCATCGACATGTATGAAAATAACCGCACGGAGGTATTGTGTCCGTGCCGTGAGATGCAAACGAGGGAAATGGTTTGACCCGTATTCAGGCAAATTGCAGGGGCACCTGCTCACTAATGGATTCATGCATGGACACACTCAATGGATGAGTGGTGATGGCGCGGAGGTCAATGGGGCGACGGCGGCAGTGGTAATAATGGCCAGGCAAGAAGGAGGGCATCATGATATTGATGACGATGAAGAGTTTGTCGCACATGACGATAACCTTGACGACGGCAATAACCTTGACGACGACGAAGAGGTGCCGCTAGCTTCGCCGTGCAGGGACCCTCATCTTCAAGATCTGCTTCTCGAAAAGACGAAAGGCGCCAAGCGGAAATCAAAGCTTGAGCAACTCGAGATAGACTCGAATACTCCGTTGTACGACTCAGGTCGCGGGTTGGGGGAGTCTCGCTTGAGAGTAGCTCTCGATGTGCTGCAGATGAAGGCGAAACACGGATGGACGGACACAAGCGTCGACGACCTCCTGGAATACGTGAAAGATCTCCTTCCTCGCCGGAACACGTGTCCCGGTAGTCTAGCCGAGGCCAAGAGAATCACGTGCCCTCTCGACTTACCCCACAAAAAGTATCACGCCCGCATCAACGACCGTATCATGTATCGCAAGGAGCACATGGACAAGACCAAATGTCCCGTGTGTGAAGCTGAACGGTACAAGAAAGGGAAGAAGAAAGCTGCTCGGAAAGTTGTGTGGTACTTCCCGCCGCCCCGGCTTCAACGGTTCTACGCGGGCCGCAAGGAGGCAAAGCTCATGCGCGCGGCACGCAGAAGAAAGGAGGCAGTGTTGAATGATAAAGAGCGGATTGAGCACCCGAGCGTCGACGCACCCTTCGGATGCAAGCCGTTGGAAAGCATTAGACAATGAATTCGGAAGTTTTGGGGCAGATCCCGTAAACATCAGGTTGGGTGCGAGCACGGACGGATTCAATCCGTTCGGAAACCGGAGCAAGCACACATAGCACATGGCCCGTGTTTGTATGGATCTACAACCTCCCGCCCTGGCCGTGCATGAAGAGGAAGTACATACGGATGAGCATGCTAATTCAAGGGCCGACACAGCCGAGGAAATGATATCAACATGTATCTTGAACTATTAAAGGAGGAGCTTGAAACGTTGTGGGCTGAGGAAGGGGTAGATACATGGGACGCCGTCGCGGAAGAACATTTCCCTTTGAGAGCCGCGTTGATCACGACGGTGCAGGACTACCTCGGATACGGTTACATTTCGTGCCAGGTGTGCCATGGACACAAGGCATGTGTCAGGTGCATGGAAGAGACGATGTTTTTGCAGCTTGGTAAGGATCCCGGCTCTTCGAAAACAGTTTACATGGGGCATCGAAGGTGGCTACGTAAGACTGACCCGTGGAGAAAGCGTGGAGATCTGTTCGATGGTACAAATGAACCCCGAGGACCTCCACGTAAGAAGAGCGGCGAAGAGATCGATACATTATCGAAAGGTTGGAAGGAGTGCCCTGCGCCGGAAAGATTCGTCAAAAGCCTCGGAGAGAAGAAGAAGAAAAAGGAAACGACGCCGCTCATTGGTGTATGGAAAAGGAGGTCCGTGTTTTGGGACTTGCCGTATCGGAAAATTCTCGATACACCTCACTGCCTTGATGTCATGCATATTACAAAGAACGTGTGCGAGAGCTTGCTTGGCACTCTTCTCAACATGCCGGACCGGACCAAAGATGGGCCGAAAGCAAGACACGACCTGAAAGTTTTGGGCATCAGTGAAGAGCTTCAGATCCCGCCGGCCCAAGAGGGACAGTCGGAGGAGGAGGCGGACGGCGGTCGAAGCGCAAAAGGATTAAGCAGTGTTCGAGGGAGTAGGCCACAAAA
>NC_061513.1:286294438-286329897 GCF_022539505.1 Lolium rigidum
GCACCCCCGAGAGGTCAAGTGAAGAAGGGAAGGAAGAGAGGAGCCAAGAAGGGCGCATCTTCGAGCCAGCCTCGCTCCTAAGAGGATCCGGGCCGACGACATGGTACCACCTACACCGGATGGCTTGCCCCGGTGTCATGAAGCCGGTAAACCTATACCGCTCCCGACATGGAACACCTCGCAAGTGGACAAATGCTCCCTTTGCAGCACTCTATTCATTATCAAGAGAGCGTCCTTCTTAAAGAAAAGGATCCAAATTACCCGGTGTTCTCGGTCAAGGTGCCGTCCAACCAGAACTTCGTCAATGAAGACCCCGCGGATATCTTCTTCATAGCGTTCGAGGACGTCTTCAATCTATTTCACTCGAAACGGCTCGACTATAACTTGGTCCGCCTATACGCGATTAATCTTCGATGAAGATCAACAGAGAGAGACCCCGCCACATCGCGGTAGCGGATCCCTACTACATGCGCGATAGCCAGCTCCAGGACGGCTCAAGGACACGGACCAAGGCGGTGCGGTACCTCCGTAACTTCATGCTCATGCACAAAGAGAGCAACACCATTCTTCCGCCTCGTCTTTCCCGAGTAAGTACACATCCGCTCACGGCCGTCGTAACTTATGCTTTCTTATATATTTCTTCCATTGCCGATCATTTCCAACATTCCATTTCAATTGCATGTGTTGAGCAGGGACAAATACCGCACACTCATCATCCTAGATCCAAAGTGGTCACTAGCCCAAAGATTTCGACTCGTCGAGTACGACGACGAAGAAAGACTACACGAGAATAAGGGGTGTTCTCGATGAGGCTATCCTTGGCTACTCCAAAAGTGGAGGCACCTTCGACAAGAATGGGCAACATATCAGGCCGGACACTAAAAAGATCGGGTTCAAGCACGTGATCAACTTCCCTTGTATCAAGCAGCCACTCGGCAGCATTAAGGAGGCCTTCTATGTCCTCCATCACCTTAAAGGGTTTGTCGAGGATGCAGAGATGATGTCTCCGCCACCTAGTAAGCGAGACCCCATTAAAATGTCGAGGGAAATCAGTGATGATGATCTTAGAGAAGACTTCCATCGCATCCAAGTAAAGCTCTCGGAAATTATCTTACAAGATGTATCCAACGGATCGGGGCTCTTACACGTAGCCATAGCGTTGCCTAAGAGGGATATCGAAGAACGCCTACATAAGCAGTGGTGATGGAAGGACGTGGACGACGAAGGACTTGTACAAGCCGTTCCCGGAGCCGCTCAAGAAGACGTCTCGTTGACCGAGGCCGATGTGCCTAGCATTACTTTGAATCGATAGACAATTTGCACCGTGTTGTAAACTAAACTTGCTTAATTTGCTCGAAACGGTGGTCGTCGTTGTTGGACTTCAGTTACTATTGTAGTCGTTATCGTTGAACCATATTACTTATGTGATACCGATGCTATATTTCTTTTAGGTTTATTATTATTTCCTTGCTTTAATTCTTGTGAATATGTATGCATGTGAACCCTCTAACTCTTTCCATTGCGTTATATACTAATATGCCTTGTGTCCATAGAGATGACGTACTACGTCGTGTTCGAGGGGAGGGTTCCAGGAGTGTACGAGGAGTGGGAGGAGTGCAAGAAACAGGTGCACAAGTTCAGCGGCAACTGCTACAAAGGGTACCCGACTAGACACGAGGCGGTTGCCAAGTGGAGGGCGCACCAAGCTAACAAGAGCAAGATGAAGACCTTCCTTGTGCTCTCGCTCTTGCTCACCATCGTCGCGGCGGTACTCTATTTCATCCTAGTGTAGGCGGCGGCCGGTGTCACTTCGTTTGTATCTAGAGATGATGAGAACTTTCTTAATTTGCATGGATTATGAGTTGTATGGAGCTATATGTATAACTCGATCGGGCTCTAAGTAATGTGATGATGATGTGATGATTATATATGTCCATATTATATCTGTCTATATTATATCAGTATATAACATGTATACGGTGTATAAAACCAGTATAAAACCCGTATAATACACCAGGGAGCACAAAATCGAGTATACCCGTACATAGTTCCGTGGCGCACCAAAAAATAATTCTGTGGCGCACTCAGTTTCCGTGGCGCAGCTACACCACATGCGCCACGGAACTACTTATTTCGTGGCGCACCTGGCCCGGTGCGCCACGTAAACCTTATTTCGTGGCGCACGACCAGGTGCGCCACAGAAATCTTATTTTTGTGGCGACGTTTCTGTGGCGCACCACCCGTGCGCCACAGAATCACATTTTCGTGCGCCACTGATGAGGCTTTTCCTACTAGTGGGATAGAGAATACCATGTCATGTTAATTATCAAGTTATTATACATGTGTTGTTTATGATCTTGCATGCTCTCCGTTTCTAGTAGAGGCTCTGGCCAAGTTTTTACTTTTAACTCCAAGAGGGAGTATTTATGCTCGATAGTGGGTTCATGCCGCATTGACACCTGGGGGAGTGACGAAACCCTAAGGTTGTGTTGTGCTGTTGCCACTAGGGATAAAACATTGGCGCTATGTCCGAGGATGTAGTTGTTGATTACATTACGCACCATACTTAATGCAATTGTCTCGTTGTTAGCAACTTAATACTCGGAGGGGTTCGGACGATAACTCTGAAGGTGGACTTTTAGGCATAGATGCAGCTTGGATGGCGGTCTATGTACTTTGTCGTAATGCCCAATTAAATCTCACTATACTTACCATGTCATGTATGTGCATTGTTATGCCCTCTCTATTTGTCAATTGCCCGACCGTAATTTGTTCACCCAACATGCTCTTATCTTATGGGAGAGACACCTCTAGTGAATTGTGGACCCCGGTCCATTCTTTAATACTGAAATACAAATCTGCTGCAATACTTGTTTTACTATTTTCTCTCGCAAACAATCATCTTCCACACAATACGGTTAATCCTTTGTTACAGCAAGTCCAGTGAGATTGACAACCTCACTGTTTCGTTGGGGCAAAGTACTTTGGTTGTGTTGTGCAGGGTTCCACGTTGGCGCCGAATCTCCGGTGTTGCGCCGCACTACATCCCGCCGCCATCAACCTTCAACGTGCTTCTTGGCTCCTACTGGTTCGATTAAACCTTGGTTTCTTACCGAGGGAAACTTGCCGCCGTGCGCATCACACCTTCCTCTTGGGGTTCCCAACGGACGTGTCAACTACACGCATCAAGCAGCATCATCAGTACTAACACCAGAAAATTGCTCTCTCATAACAAGATTTAGTAAAGCAGGTTTAATTTCATAAAATTCTGCTGTAGTAGCAGGTGGAGCAATATGAGTGCATATAAAATCATTATTATTGGTGCTAGTGAAGTCACACAACTTAGTGTTCTCAGGAGTATTCATTTTAACAGTAATAAGGACAAGTAAAGCAAACTAAATAAAGTAAAGTAAAGGAAGTAACTAATTTTTTTTGTGTTTTTGATATAAGAAAGCAAACAAAACAGAAAGTAAACTAAAGTAAAGCAAGACAATAAACAAAGTAAAGAGATTGGACGTGAGAGACTCCCCTTGCAGCGTGTCTTGATCTCCCCGGCAACGGCGCCAGAAAAATTGCTTGATGGCGCGTAAAGCACACGCCCGTTGGGAACCCCAAGAGGAAGGTGTGATGCGTACAGCAGCAAGTTTTCCCTCAGAAAGAAACCAAGGTTATCGAACCAGTAGGAGATGAAGGCCACATGAAGGTTGTTGGTGGAGGAGTGTAGTGCGGCGCAACACCAGGGATTCCGGCGCCAACGTGGAACCTACACAACACAATCACAATACTTTGCCCCAACTTAACAGTGAGGTTGTCAATCTCACCGGCTTGCTGAAAACAAAGGATTAAACGTATGGTGTGGAGAATGATGTTTGTTTGCGATGAACAACGAGAACAGAGATTGCAGTAGATTGTATTTCAGATGTAAAAGAATGGACCGGGGTCCACAGTTCACTAGTGGTGTCTCTCCAATAAGATAAATAGCATGTTGGGTGAACAAATTACAGTTGGGCAATTGACAAATACAGATGCACATACATATATCATGATGACTACTATGAGATTTAATCAGGGCATTACGACAAAGAACATAGACCGCTATCTAGCATGCATCTATGCCTAAAAAGTACACCTTCGGGTTAGCATCCGCACCCCTTCCAGTATTAAGTTGCAAACAATAGACAATTGCATTAAGTACTGCGCGTAATGTAATCAACACAAATATCCTTAGACAAAGCATTGATGTTTTATCCCTAGTGGCAACAACACATCCACAACCTTAGAACTTTCTGTCACTCGTCCCGCATTCAATGGAGGCATGAACCCACTATCGAGCATAAATACTCCCTCTTGGAGTTACAAGTATCAACTTGGTCAGAGCCTCTACTAGCAACGGAGAGCATGCAAGAACATAAATAACACATATATGATAGATTGATAACCAACTTGACATAGTATTCAATATTCATCGGATCCCAACAAACGCAACATGTAGCATTACAAATAGACAATCTTGATCATGATAGGCAGCTCACAAGATCTAAATATGATAGCATAAGAGGAGAAGACAACCATCTAGCTACTTCTATGTTCCCATAGTCCAAGGATGAACTACTCACGCATCAGTCCGGAGGCGGGCATGGTGATGTAGAGCCCTCCGGTGATGATTCCCCTCTCCGGCAGGGTGCCGGAGGCGATCTCCTGAATCCCCCGAGATGGGATTGGCGGCGGCGGCGTCTCTGGAACTTTTCTCGTATCGTGGCTCTCGGTAATAGGGTTTTCGCGACGGAGGGAATTTATAGGTGAAGGGGCAGAGTCGGGAGGCGCCCGAGGGGCCCACCCCATAGGGCGGCGCGCCCAAGGGTGGGGCCGCGCCCCACTAGGGTGTGGCCGCCTCGTCGCCCCTCTTCGCCTCCTCTTCGGACTTCTGGAAGGCTCCGTGCAAAATAAGACCGTGGGCTTTTATTTCGTCCAATTCCGAGAATATTTCATATGTAGGATTTCTGAAACCAAAAACAGCAGAAAACAGGAACTGACGCTCCGGCATCTTGTTAATAGGTTAGTGCCGGAAAATGCATAAAAATGACATAAAGTGTATATAAAACATGTGAGTATTGTCATATAAACTAGCAGGGTGACCCGCGCATCCGCGCGGCTAGATTTGCCCATGTTTTCTGGGATATATTTGTGTCATGGGAAACTTTTTGGAGTTTCGTAAGAAATTCTATGAAATGTAGCAATGTTTCCGTAAGGACTTTTATGAAAGACAATGAGAATTGAAGCATTTTCACCTGACCTAACGAAGCATAGGATTATAAACTAATATACACCATCATCTTTCATGCTTCCTCGGTCCTTGGTGTCTAATTAGAAGGAAGAAATTTCCAATGGCTAAATTGAAATATCGTTGCCATGTATTTAAACTCAGTGTTCTGTTCCTCTAATATCCTGATCATTGGCCAAAAGGGAGTTGATTTTTGTTTGTGCAATCTCATACATTCAAATTATTCCATGCGTGATTATTTTACTTAATTTCCTATTGATCAACAGCAATGTTTTTTCAATGTATATATCCACCAAGGAATTTCATAATCATCCTTCTTTCTATCACTCTCCATGACTTGTATTCTTGATCGTATCCCCATTATTTCGTATCCCCACTATTTTTTAAACTGATATTTGATTCGCAAGAATAGGAAAAAACATAGGAATCCTAAGAAAACAGTCAAATCAAGCTTAAAATATAAGCAAAGATACGATCATGTCATACGCATGCAACTAATGTGTTTTTCTACTTTACTTTTGTGCATATATAATAGAAAAACTTCTTTAACCGAATCATGTAATAACTTTGTTATGCCTTTTTAATCCAACAGAAAGGAAAAAATCCTACACTTTTCTATCCTTCATTTGTTTGAATCAAATAGAAGGACAGTGTCATCTTTGGATAATTTCCAATTCATGTAATATTACTCTATGAATCAATGTCACATTATAGGCTCTCTTGAATGGTTTTATATACATGTCACATAATATTTTAATCTTTCCAGCAAGACCACATGAGCTACTGCCGGTTCATGCACCCTTAATTCGGTGTTCTATTTTCGCAACATGTTTTCCGTACTCTGAAATATATGCATGTGAGCAAGCAACATTCACAGTTGATGTATTTGACTTGGTCATGATATATTATGATTCGTAGTCCACTACATTATGAATATATGTCGATGGGAATTGAACTGCTAAACTATTTCAGTTTTATATTCCATATTACTGCAAATGCTCATATTATTTTTAATTAGTTATTTGTGTACGTCTAACTATGTGCAAACAAATTCTAACTGGAAATTTCTTCGCAAAGTTTTATTTAATTTAGGTTGCTTATCACTACAACTGCTAATTTTCAAATAAAATCCGTCTACTTTTTAAAGTATGTACACATAAATAGAATTGTTAAAATTTCATGTGGTTCTTATTTAGGCTTGTTTCTATGAAATAAAGTTGAATTTTGAATCCAACTTAAATAAAAATTACTCGATTTCAGTAATAAGCATGTCGGTGATAGTTTTGTATACATTTGTACTCGATGCGCGATGCATGCACCACATGTTTGCTCAAGAAGATAACCAAACCTCTTTGAGTCGACTTGATGCATTGGGCAGTCCATCAGAACATTTAATTCATTGACTTGGACCCCAAAGAAATTCAGCTGAGCATCAACTGATGCAAACCGTCGTGGAACTGCCGGTTGCCAAGTCCATACTGCCATTTCGCAATGTGGTTGATCACCATATGGTTACCGTTGCTCCTAACGACGGTATGATCTTCAGAATCTGTCGTTTAATTCTCGCTATATGCTTACTATCTGATACACTCATAGGTCGCTATATGGATACTACACTGATAATTAAGTAACACCGCCTCCATAGTCACCATGCAAGATGGCTGGTAGAGCAAGACACGATTTAACTTTCATCTTGTATATCAACTGTCAGAGGCAGCTACACTACATATCAACTAATTAGGGATATCTTATGATTTAGAGGAAAAAATAAATAGGTACATTGAACTAAACATAAAGTAGAACCAAAGTGCCAGCTGACCTCTCTGTACGCCTGATAAGATTCTGTGACCTACTTGTAGAGCCGCTCAGCCTGTAGTTATCTGATGTCATACAATACATAGTATATCGAAAATACACATTGTATGTATAGCACGAAATTGCAGCTTATTAGATGCAAAATTACCTCGAAAGTTCACTGGATGATGTGTGACGACTTGAAGTACATGAAGGTCTGATGACAAAGGAGGCAGAAGCAGGGCTAATTTACCACTTCTTTTAAATATGGATCTTAGAAGAAAAAAATGAATCTGACTCAAGCACCCATCTTAGAGCCTTCGGACCATGCATGCAGAATTCTTGGCGACAGGCGCGGTATGATTAGAGGCCAGCATCTAACAACCATATAGTTTTTGCGTAGTGACTTGTATGCCATCCCAGTGACATCAATGACCAATTTAGCTCGTGACCGCTGGTATGCAGAGCAGGCACCAAACTGAAATTCAAAAGTGGTTGCAAGTTGAACCAATATCAAGCACTGTAAAACAAAAATCACATCCTATTAAAAAAAAGTGTAAGGCTCATGCTGTAGTACGCATCATCATGTATAAGCATGATTGCCCACCAAGAAGAATTTTTGCATTGGTCTGACAAATTAAACAACGCGACTGGGCACATACCTCAAGTAAAATCCTCGACATCGAGCTCTTTTATGGCTGATAGTCCTAGGTCGCAATTTCATCGTTCAACATTTCATCGTTCAACGTTGTGGAACAGTTGGAGGCAGCCGGTGATGCAACAATTGATTGTGATCGCCAACTCGCCATGTGCTTCTCGATCTTGCTTTTCTTGGATCGCTAGGAAGGCCTTTTCAGAATTGTCCTATGTAACATGAAGAAAACAATCTGAGGAGCAGTCCATGCGCGGCGGCTGCACAACTGAACCATATATACCCAGAACGGAACGATCTGATATCCCGATGTGACAACCTTGCTCATGCATCCCCTGTCGGCCCATCCTCGACGCTAACGCGCTGACTACTTTTCGGCGAGGCGGCATTGCAACTTTGGCTCGACGTACGTGTCGCCGTCGGTGAATGATTCTTCGATGATCGATGCTTTTTGGCCGAAGCAAAGCATGTATTCTTCACTGCATGATCAGTACGTAGAGCCTGCCCCACATCGATCATCCAGGACCTAGCCTTGATGCTTCTCGTACCGGAGATCCAATCTTTGTGCATGTCTGGGGCACAGAGACGAAGAGGAGACAAACCTAATTTGTCAAGAGTCCCTTTCTGAGTCCAAAAGATACACGTCTATTTAAGTAATATACGTATACACATCCGTTTGAGCCGATATTCTCGTGTGCCTTTAACGCTACTTTTTCTTCCAATCTGAACCGTTTCTTGTTTATTGCTTAATCTGGATCGTTATTTGTTTGTTGTTTTAATTATATAATTGATTGATAGCATGGAACATAATAAATTATAGATACGTTTGAGACGTATCACCCGTCCTTGTACCCAAAAAGAATTCTGAAATACTAAGAATGTGCATCGATTACTCTGGCTTGAATAAGCACTGTCCGAAGGATCCATTCCCATTGCCGCACATTGACCAAGTCATTGATTCGACGGCAGGGGCAGAACTTCTGTATTTTCTTGACGCATATTCCGGGTACCATCAGATCCGGATGAAGAAGTCCGACCAAAAGGCGACCTCGTTCATGACACCCTTTGGAACTTACTACTATGTCACCATACCTTTTGGTTTGAAAAATGCAGGTGCCACCAACCAGCGTACGATGCAGAGGTGCCTCAAGGGCCAAATTGGCCGAAACGTGCACGCTTATGTCGACGACATTGCGGTCATGACCCGGAAAGGATCCGACTTGATCAACGACCTCAAGGAAACCTTCGAAAATCTCCGACGGTACAAGATGGTGTTAAATCCGCTGAAGTGCGTTTTGGTGTACCAGCTGGAAAACTCGTTGGCTTCATTGTGTCTCACAGAGGCATTGAAGTAAATCCCGGAAAAAATGAAGGCTATCCTGAACATCAAAAGGCCAACTTGTCTCAAAGATGTGCAACGCCTAACTGGTTGCGTTGCTGCAATCAGTAGATTTGTTAGCCGTCTTAGCGAGAAGGCACTTCCTTTGTACAAGATGTGAACAAAACAGACAAATTCGTCTGGGATGACCCAGCAGATGCAACACTTTAGGGGTTGAAGGACATACTCTCTTCCCCGCCTATCTAGGCGGCTCCGGCTGAGTCAGAGCCTATGCTCCTCTACCTGGCAGCCTCCAACAAGGTCATCAGTCTCGTTATCGTGGTGGAGCGAAAGGAAAAAGGTTAAGAGTTCAAAGACCAGTTTACTACATAAGCGAGGTCCTGACGGAATCCAAGCAAAGATACCCTCACTTTCAGAAGCTAGCTTACGGAGTATTACTATGTAGCTGGAAGCAGAGACACTACTTCCAGGAGCATCCTATGACAGTTGTGAGAAAAGCTCCATTGTCAACCATCATCAACAACTCCGACGCAACAGGGCGCGTAGCAAAGTGGGGCATAGAACTTTCTGCCTTCGACATCAACTACAAAGCCAGATCCTCGATCAAGTCCCAAATCTTGGCGGATTTCTTTGTTGATTGGACTGAAGCGCCGGAGGGCACACCTGTGCCGGAACCTGAAGCTTGGGTCATGCGTTTTGACGGATCCAAGCAGCATGAAGGCTCGGGGGCTGGAGTTAACCTGAAGTCACCAACCGGAGAAGAACTGCAGTACATTCTCCAGATTCACTTCGAAGTCACAAATAACATGGCGGAATACGAGGCCCTACTACACGGACTGCGCATCACTAAGGAGATTGGGATCAAGCATATCATATGCTGTGGAGATTCCGACCTGGTGGCACAATAAGTAGCCGAAACCTGGAACGCCAGAAACTCCATTATGGAAGCTTACAGAGATGAAGTTGACGAGATCGCCAAGTGCTTCCTCTGATATGAAGTCAAGTACGTCAGGAGAGATGATAACACAGTGATAGATATGCTGTCCAAGCTCGGGGAAACGCCTTGAATTTTCCTTGAGCACCTACGGACACCCTCGATAAAGGGCGCTAACCCGGAAAACCCAGATGTGGCGGTATCTCCGGCTAAGGAGGTGATGGTAATTACTCCATCTTGGACCCGACCTTTCCTGGATTACCTCATTGACCAGAAGTTTCCGGAGGACGAAGTCCTCGCACGACAGGTCGTCAGACGAGCAAGATCCTACACAATAGTTCATGGACATCTCTATAAAAGGAGTGCAAACGGGGTATTTCGAAAATGCGTCTCAAATCAAGATGGCATTGAAATCCTCAGAGAGATCCACACAGGTGATTACGGGCAACACGTCGCTCCCAGATCCCTCGTGGAAAAAGCTTTCAGGCAAGGTTTTTACTGGCTAACAACTAAAGAAGATGCTAAGAAGATAGTGAAAACTTGCCGAGGTTGTCAGTAGTATGCTACTCAACCAAATGCTCCTGCTCAGGAGCTGAAGACCATCCCTATCACTTGGCCGTTTGCGGTCTGGGGGCTCGATATGGTCGAAAAATTAAAGAAATCTTCTCCTGGCGGTTTTGAGTACCTCTTGGTCGCTATTGACAAGTTCAGTAAGTGGATCGAGGCAAAGCCAGTGAGAAAAGCCGATGGTGCTACGGCACTAAAATTCGTTTGCAGCCTCGTAGTGAGATATGACATCCCACACAGCATAATCACAGACAATGGCACGAACTTCGCTCAGGGAGAACTAAAGGATTATTACAATGACGTAGGGATCCGGCTTGACCTTGCATAGGTAGCTCATCCACAATCCATAGGGCAGGTCGAGCGAGGCAATGACCTCATACTAGCCGAAGTCAAACCTCGCCTTGAAGAGCCGCTGCGCCGCGCAGCCGGAGCTTGGGCTGAGGAGTTAGATTCTGTTTTGTGGAGTTTACGAACTACCCCTAGCAGGTCAACTGGATTTACACCTTTCTTCCTAGTATACGGATCTGAAGCTGTGTTCCCCTCCGACATCATCCATGATTCCCCGCGAGTTTCCGCCTACAATGAAGAAACTGCTGACGAGGCTCGACAGCTATCTGTGGACTTGATCGAAGAGGCTCGGAATTTAGCTGACCAATGCTCCACCATTTACCAGCAGAAACTCCGACGCTATCATAGTCGTAGAGTTCGGAACCACTTCTTTAAGGAAGGTGACTTGGTCCTCCGCCTTCGTCAGGTGAAAGAGCATAATTTGCAATCTCCATGGGAAGTACCTTTTGTCATCAGGAAAGTGCTACATAACAGATCTTACTACCTTGTTAATTTCCACGAGCTAAAGGATAGACCTGACAATTGGTACCAGAAACGCAAAAGGGAGGATCCGGGTGACATATACGATGAAACAAACCGTCCCTGGAATATAGCACAGCTACATCCTTTCCACGCTTAGCAATCTTTGCATTACATACTTTGTAATAGTTATGATACATGATCAATGAAATAAACCATATGGTTCACTCTTTGAATCTTTTACCTCCTTTAGTTGTTCATTTTTGGATCATGTATGTTTTCCGACTAAGAGCTGGATCTTTCTGCCTACGTGTGTATAAAAGTTGTGATTTTCAAAATCGTCCTTTAGGACGTGAGCTTAAGTTTTCTGGCGGATGAGTTTTCTGTTGCAAACTTATGGATTCTTGGCAGCGATTTCCGGCACCTCGGCTCGGGGCTTGTTTCCGCGGTTATTGACGGATCGCCATTGGGCTTCGTTGCCGTCGGCTAGCATTTTCCGGCTAACGGTATTCCGGCTCGTGGAAGATCAAATAAGCAACCTCTAGAGCAAAGGTTTTCAAGATTACACTCTTATGCAAAAGATCCAAATTTAACAGCAAAGCAAGCATATGATTGCCCAACATTTGCAGAGTTGTTCCATCTGCCTTTATCTGTTCAGGCATATGAAGAGTTTCAAAGGTGGCTCAGATAATGAGAGTGTCCCCTTTGTCTGTGGCTGAGGATGTTTGGCAATATAAATGGGGAACTTCTTTCACTGCTGCTAAATACTACCAGCATTTGTTTTCGGATATAACTGTAATGCCAGTTTTTCAGTGGATTTGGAAATCCTCCTGTATAATGAAGCATAAATTCTCTGCCTGGTTGCTTCTCAATGATAGAATAAACACAAGAGATATGTTGAAACGAAGGAATTGGAAAGTTACAGAGGATACACATTGTGTGTTGTGTCCAGGGAGGCAGTATGAGGACATAATTCACTTGTTTTTTGAATGTAACTTCAGTCAAAGGGTCTGGAACTACTTGCAAATTAATTGGGCTAGTGGTCAGGAGGTTGTTATCACCAGAATTTGACCGGATCAGAGGTGGGCCGCGATTGAGGATGGGCTTGAAGAATATACATAGAAGAAATACATGAATCGGCCTTATATGCAAAGTTTGGGCTAGTTTTGCCCGTGTATCTGTAATATAGTAGGATACGTGTCGATTAGACGAGTTTGGGCTCGTGCCCGGTTGGGATTATTCCCACGTTAGAGAGTCTACGGACTATAAATATGTATCTAGGGTTTATGAAATAAACAACAATCACGTTCACCACAAACCAATCTAGGCGCATCGCCAACTCCCCGTCTCGAGGGTTTCTTCCGGTAAGCATCATGCTGCCTAGATCGCATCTTGCGATCTAGGCAAGCACACGTTTATTCGTCGTTCATGCGTTGCTCGTATCGAAGCCTTTTTGATGGCGAGCAACGTAGTTATCATAGATGTTTTTAGGGTTAGCATTGCTCTTCGTATCATATGCTATCGTCGTGCGACCCTTAGGCATCTAGCCGCCCTTACACCTATCTTGGGTGTAGGGGCGGCACCCCGCTTGATCATTATTTAGTAGATCCGATCCGTTATGATTGCTCCTTGTTCTTCAAGGATTAGTTTAATATCTGCATAGTTAGGCCTTACAAACGGGTTGAAGGATCCAAGTGGCGCGTAGGGTGTAGTTTGCTAGCCCTAGACAGGATGTTCCGAGGATCAACTTCGTGTTGGTTTTTAGGCCTTGTCTAGGGCCGGTTTACGATCACCGTGCGTGGCCGCCAGGCTCAATCACGAGTAGGATGTTCCGATTATGCGGTGAAAACCCTAAATCGTAGTAGGTCGTTTTAGCTTTGTTTTGATCAAGCAGGACGACCATCTGATCGTACACCTCGTACGCATCATGGGTGGATCGGCTCCTTGAGCCGATTCACAGGATAACCTGAGAGCCGATCGAGGCTCGTATTTAATGTTTACGTGTGTGCCATGCAGGAAACTAAGCGAGGCACATCCAACACCTTCCTGACCAGGTATAGGTCAGGTGGCACGCCCTTGCATCAGCATCGGACGTGCGTGCCGAGGCTTTGCGGGCCGTCGCTCGGAGGGACCAAGGCCAGCCGCAGTCCTGGGAGATTCCCGGCTCTACGGTGTTGCCCGTCCCTGCCCGCCGGTGGGTTTCTGACCGCAACACATTCTGGCACGCCCGGTGGGACAATCTTCGACATCAACCGCATCGCCATCTACATCCGAGATGGCGGAAGGCACTCCGATCCAAGTACGAGGATCCGACCGAGGAGCTCAAGAAGAAGCATGACGAGATCAAAGCAGTCCTCGAAGCCGACCTCATCGGCTCTTTTCACAGAACCCGCTCACATGGCATCAGGTGGAAAGGGTTCTCACCTGGAGGCGCATTGACGGAGTGGACCTGTCCACCCCGTCAGAAGAACGCACCAGGTCGCTGCGTCAGGAGATCAACTTCATGGTGGCTCATTCGCTGCACCGTCATTCTGAGAGCCTGGTGAACACTTTGGAGCGTGTCGCTCTGCGCGTGATCCAGGAAATCATGAGCCAGCAGTATTCTCCGTCAGGACCAGCTCTGGGGAATCACCAAGGAGAGATGCCACTCTAGTCCCGTCCACCGCTGCCGTTCGCGTTGGCAGCACCAGAAGTGCCGAATTCACCGGCATCCGCCGTTAACATGGTGGAGCTCACTTACCCTGGAGGGTGCCAGCCAAGATTCTCGTTCAACATCAACATGATAGGGCTCGGGCACCACCCTGGTAAGGACAGAGACGAGGGCAGCTGCTCTCACAGCGAAGACAAGGAGGAAGCTGTTCCACGCGATCGGCCCCGACACCTCAAAAAAATCCTGGTTACAATCAAGATGAATGCCGATTCCAGCGATCGGCCCCCATTATCCGTACCACACGCTCTCCCTGTATTTGGTGTCGACCTCACAGGTGACGGAAAGCTAGGATATCGGTTTACATCGGCTGATGAGCTAGAAGAAGTCGACATCGGTCCTGGGGATAAGCCGCGACCAACTTTTATCAGCAAGAAGTTAGATCCACATCTTAGGGGTCAGATGATAGCTCTACTAAAAGAATACCCAGATTGCTTTGCATGGGATTACACAGAGATGCCTGGGCAGGGCCGGCCCTAGGGGGGGGCGGGCGGGGCAACCGCCCCGGGCCCGCGAAACCAAGGGGCCCTAAATTCCTGGATAGTCAAGGTATACGTAGGAGCAGTAGAGGTCATGGGGCGGCGCCATTCGACCATATCAGAGTTTTTAGATCGTG
Source organism: Lolium rigidum (assembly GCF_022539505.1). Lineage (NCBI taxonomy): Eukaryota > Viridiplantae > Streptophyta > Magnoliopsida > Poales > Poaceae > Lolium > Lolium rigidum. Next base: position 286,309,136 of record NC_061513.1, read on the forward strand.
CAGTTCCGAAGAAGATGGAGAGCGAAGCGTTATTCTACCTACTGGGCTGGAAAAGGCTCTTTTTCTTTGCTTATACGTACTGGGCTTTATTTGCTTGGTCAGATTGGGCCTTTTTACCCTTTAACTAGCTATGAGGGGATTGCGTGGATAGGACAGGTTTGGTAATTAATTTTACGTAGTCGGTATATGTGCGCTCACGCTCCGAAAGAATTCAAATCAGACAATACTTAAGGCTGGTTTTAGTTTATTGGTCCACATGACCAAAACATCCATCGACCCTCGTCTAACCCCTAGTTCCCCTTGTAGCTTTGTGTTAATATGTGACACTAATTTGTTTAGAATATTTAAAAATCATTATTATCCTTCCATATTGTTCAAGGTTTAAAAAATCAAATTGAAAAAGTGCAGATTTCTTATTTAGTCTTGAAAAGCGAAAGTCAATGTAGTTCGACATACTTGCTATGTAATCCGCGAGAGTGCGTTTGTATTTTCTACCGTCCATTAGCCTGTACCTATTCATGGATAGGAGATTGCACTACACCGACCACCATCGACACATCGTCGTTCTTGTCAGAGTGGATGTGTTTCGGTAAGATATATATTGACAATCCCTCGCCAACAACTTTTCATCTTGGAATGTCAAAACTTTAAGACTACTAACATTATTTGGCATCAATATTGATTTTGTATGATTCATGAACTGTTTGCACAAATGTCTTTTATAAAAAATGAAGATGACGCAATGGGGTCTTTTCCCACTTTTTTAAGTAAAAAATAATTTAAATTTTTTATGGTAATATTTCATATGTACATATATAAATTACTATTTTAGGTTTTTAGGGCCCTAGGTTACAGTGTCGCCCCGGGCCCCGAAAATCTCAGGACCGGGCCTGTGCCTGGGTTGGACAGGAGCATCATTGAACATCGGCTTCCCCTTAAGAAAGGGTTTCGGCCGTTCCAACAACGAGCACGTCAGATGAAGGCCGAAATTCTGGAAGAGGTCAAGAAAGAGATCGAGAAGATGTTGGCCGCCGGGTTCATCAGGCCATGCAGGTATGCTGCTCCAGTATCGTTCCTGTAGAAAAGAAAGACGGCCGATGGCGTGTGGCCATTGATTTCCGAGATCTCAACAGAGCCACTCCAAAAGATGAATATCCGATGCCTGTGGCAGAAACGTTGATCAATGCAGCTGCCGGCCATAAGGTGTTGAGCTTCATGGATGGCAACGCCGGCTATAACCAAATTTTCATGGCTCCAGAAGATATACACAAGACCGCATTCGGAGTACCAGGAGCGAGTAGGCTTGTTTGAATATGTAGTCATGACCTTCGGGTTGAAGAATGCCGGTGCAACGTACCAAAGAGCCATGAATTATATATTTCACGATCCGATCGGCAAGTTGGTGGAAATCTACATCGATGACGTGGTAGTCAAGTCTCGTCTCCATGGAGGGACACTTGGATGATTTGCGACGCATCCTAGACCGAACTCGGAAGTTCGGACTGAGAATGAATCCGAAGAAGTGTGCCTTTGGTGTGACGGCCGGTCAGTTTCTAGGTTTTCTGGTTCATGAACGGGGAATTGAGATCGGCCTGAAATGTCAGGAGGCAGTGCGTACCATGCAGCCGCCCACCACGAAGAAAGAGCTCCAACGTCTTATCGGCAAGATCAACTTCGTCCGACGATTCATCTCTAACCTATCAGGACGAATCGAGCCGTTAATGGCGCTGGTGAAGATTAAATCTGATGACGAGTTTCACTGGGGGGCAGAACAGCAGCAGGCGTTTGACGAGATTAAGCGGTATCTGACAACGCCGCCTGTGCTAGTTCCACCCCAACAAGACAGGCCGTTCTATATCTACTTGTCGGTAGCTGACACGTCCATCGCTTCGGTGGTGGTGCAACTCTATGAGGGTGTTGAAAAGGTCGTTTTCTACCTCAGCAGAAGGATGTTGGACGCGGAGACAAGGTATCCTGAGGTCGAGAATCTTTGCCTTTGCCTGTTCTTCACCTGCACCAAGCTTCATCACATCCTTTTGACGGCAGAGATAATCGTCATCTGCAAGTCAGACGTTGTCAAGCACATGCTGTCGGCCCCTGTTTTGAAAGGCCGGCTTGGTAAGTGGATGTTTGCGTTGACGGAGTTCGATCTTCGGTATCAGCCTGCAAAAGCAGTCAAGGGACAAGCGTTGGCCGATCTTATAGCTGAACGGATTAATACTAATATAGCGGCACTATCCGTACGTGCGTGGGCTATGTTCTTCGATGGATCGGCTTGTGACGATGGTTGTGGCATCGGCATTCTCGCTCGTGTCGCCTCGGGGGCAACATATTCTTTCGCCATCGGGCTATCTACCCCTTGCACCAACAATGTTGCTGAGTATGAGGCAGTGCGCAAGGGAATGGAGTTGCTTTTGGAAGCCGGGGCGAGGCGATAGAGCTTTTTGGAGACTCGAAGTTGGTGATCTCGCAACTCACGGACGAATACAAGTGCGAGAGTGAGTCACTTTTTCCATATTGGGTGGAGTGTCGTGAGCTGATGACACATTTTCGGTACATCAATTTCAATTGGGTCCCAAGGTCTCAGAATACCGACGCTAATGATCTCGCACAGATGGCGTCAAGATACAAGGACATACCCGACGGGTCAGAAGTTCAGGTGCAGTTCCTGGAACAGGATGATTGGAGAACCGATATCTTCAATTATTTGAAGGATTCGGCTCGGGGGCACCCAAAAGGATAAGATACAAGGCTATGAAATATGTCCTTATAGGAGATGACATGTTCTACAGGACGTTGGAAGGGTTACTACTCAAATGCCTGGGACCAACTGAGTCTAATCGGCTCTTACATGAGGTGCATGAAGGCGCCTGTGGAACTCACCAATCGGCCCATAAGATCAAGTGGTTAATTAGGCGATCAGGGTTTTATTGGCCTACCATGTTGGAAGACTGCTTCAACTACTACAAGGGATGCCAAGCGTGTCAAATGTTCGGGAAAATCCAGATGGTACCCGCATCAGCGATGAACCCCATCATCAAACCTTGGCCATTTCGAGGTTGGGGCATGGATATGATCGGCAAAATACATCCTCCGTCAAGCAAGAACCACGAGTGGATTCTGGCCATTACAGATTATTTCACCAAATGGGTGGAGGCCGTTCCCATGAAGAAAGTAAAATTGGAAGATGTTATCCAATTTGTCAAAGAACATGTCATTCATAGGTTCGGGATTCCCCAAACCATCACGACCGATGGAGGTTCGGTCTTTGTCTCTAAAGAATTCAGAAAGTTCTGCGATGACATGGGGATTAAGCTAATCCGATCATCTCCATACTACGCTCAAGCCAACGGGCAAGCCGAAGCATCCAATCAAAGCCCGATCAAGCTGATTAAGAGGAAGATTGAGGAGAACCCCGGGGTGTGGCATGAGACGTTGTCGAGGCTTTGTGGGCCTATCGCATGTCATGCCATGGAGCTATAAAGACTTCGCCGTACCAGCTTGTCTATGGGCAGGAGGCCGTATTACCTTGGAAAATTACGGCTGGATCGAGACGTGTCACGTTTCAGAATGACCTGACACCTAAGGAATATGCAACCCTGATGAGTGACTCTATTGAGGATGCAACGGAACTTAGACTTTGGTCGTTAGAGAAGATTAAAGAGAACAAAGCCGAGGTAGCTCGGGCATACAATAAAAAGGTAAGACCAAAGGAGTTTCAAGTTGGTGATCTAGTATGGGAAGCCGTGTTGCCACTAGGAACCAGGGATAAAGCATACGGCAAATTGTCTCCTAATTGGCACGGTCCTTACAAAGTCATCCAAGTTCTGAAGGGCAATGCCTACATGCTTGAACAGTTGGATGGTGTGAAGTTCCCAGTGGCTGCCAATGGCCAACATCTCAAGAAGTATTTCCCAAGCATGTGGGAGGATGGGCAGTGAGATATGGAGGCCGATTTTAAATCGGCCAGTAAAAAAAAATCACAGCCGATGTACAGACATCGACTTGAGAAAACATGTGGAGACAACAGTATGCGTACAGCCGATGCACGGGCATCGACTTCAGAATAATAAAAGCCGATGCATTGCCATCGACTCTAGAGGAACAAGCTCAATTAAGCAGGTTAACAGATCGGTTTCAAACCAGAAATCATGATATTTGGGATGAATCTCCTAGTGGTTTGTTGAGGAGTTCAATCTGCACGTTTAAGATTAGAGGATGGTTTGGACGGGAGCTAGACCTGTTGGGCCGTGTGGATAGGCAACGGCTTGGCCTCAAATCGCGTTTATAGTACAAGCCGATGCCCTGCCATCGGCTCTTTGTACAGCGACTTCGTTCGACGATCGGCAAAGTTGACAAGAAAGCAAGACTAATTGGGGAATATTCTATCCATTAATAGTGGGATTTCTTACAAAGAAAGAGCCGATTGCTCGGGGGAGAAAGAACAAAAGCCGACTACTACTACTAGTCCCCTAATCTAAGGGCCATTGCTGCCCTCGTCGTCGTCGTCGCTGCCGCCGGCGCAGCTGCTGGTAGGCTCCTCATCGCTGCTCCCGTAGCCTTCTACGGGAACCTCGTCTTCCTCATCGTCGTCATCGCTGTCGTCGTCCCACCAGGCGCGGAGGCGCTTCGCCGGTGGGTAACCTTCGAGGGAGTCGTCGTCATCATCCTCCGCCTCTTCCTCGGAGGAGGTGAAGTCGTCCCAGGAGAAGCGGTCATCCTCGCTCTCCGCCTCCTCCTCCCCGTCGACGAGGAATCGAAGGTCGTCCTCTCCGTCGGTCAAGGATTTGTCATCCTCGGACCAGATGGAGGAATCGTGTTCCTCCTTGTCCCACGTCGTTGGGGCGAGGATGTCGTGCGCCGCCAACGAGCCCCACTCTGGCGTCGGCTCACGGAAGGGAGATGATACATAGGAGAGGTTTGAGGAGGTAGAAGAGGAGGAGGAGGAAGAAGACATGGCTACGGAGGAATGGGGGTTTTTTGCCGATGGCTAGTACGGAGCAGGAGGGTGAAGGGGCGAACTGCTCGACGCGGTTAAATAATGGGATATTGGGGAGAGTTGATGCTACAACAGTTTCCGAGGAAATGGTGCCAAAGAATTGTCGAATCGCGCATAGAAGTCAAGAAGGCAAGGCATCATGATGAAGGATACTGCGACGGTTCTGCTCTGCCACGACATGACCCAACGAAGGAAAAGCATAATGATTTTGGAAATGTCATTTCCAAAACCAGGGGGGCATGTGTTATCACCAGAATTTGACCGGATCAGAGGTGGGCCGCGATTGAGGATGGGCTTGAAGAATATACATAGAAGAAATACATGAATCGGCCTTATATGCAAAGTTTGGGCTAGTTTTGCCCGTGTATCTGTAATATAGTAGGATACGTGTCGATTAGACAGAGTTTGGGCTCGTGCCCGGTTGGGATTATTCCCACGTTAGAGAGTCTACGGACTATAAATATGTATCTAGGGTTTATGAAATAAACAACAATCACGTTCACCACAAACCAATCTCGGCGCATCGCCAACTCCCCTGTCTCGAGGGTTTCTTCCGGGTAAGCATCATGCTGCCTAGATCGCATCTTGCGATCTAGGCAGCACACGTTTATTCGTCGTTCATGCGTTGCTCGTACTCGAAGCCTTTTTGATGGCGAGCAACGTAGTTATCATAGATGTTTTTAGGGTTAGCATTGCTCTTCGTATCATATGCTATCGTCGTGCGACCCTTAGGCATCTAGCCGCCCTTACACCTATCTTGGGTGTAGGGGCGGCACCCTGCTTGATCATTATTTAGTAGATCCGATCCGTTATGATTTCTCCTTGTTCTTCAAGGATTAGTTTAATATCTGCATAGTTAGGCCTTACAAACGGGTTGAAGGATCCAGTGGCGCGTAGGGTGTAGTTTGCTAGCCCTAGACAGGATGTTCCGAGGATCAACTTCGTGTTGGTTTTTAGGCCTTGTCTAGGGCCGGTTTACGATCACCGTGCGTGGCCGCCAGGCTCAATCACGAGTAGGATGTTCCAATTATGCGGTGAAAACCCTAAATCCTAGTAGGTCGTTTTAGCTTTGTTTTGATCAAGCAGGACCACCATCTGATCGTACACCTCGTACGCATCATGGGTGGATCGGCTCCTTGAGCCGATTCACAGGATAACCTGAGAGCCGATCGAGGCTCGTATTTAATGTTTACGTGTGTGCCATGCAGGAAACTAAGCGAGGCACATCCAACACCTTCCTGACCAGGTATAGTGTCGGGTGGCACGCCCTTGCATCAGCATCGGACGTGCGTGCCGAGGCTTTGCGGGCCGTCGCTCGGAGGGACCAGGGCCAGCCGCAGTCCTGGGAGATTCCCGGCTCTACGGTGTTGCCCGTCGCTGCCCGCCGGTGGGTTTCTGACCGCAACAGAGGTGCAAAGGATTTTTACAGAGGCTAAACGAAGTTTTGGTAAACCTTTCTTCATGGAGATAGTTATTTTAGCCTGCTGGAACATTTGGAAGCAAAGAAATGGACTGATCTTTCAGGGGGAGAGGACTAGTTTTTTAGGCTGGAGGAGAAATTTCTTGTATGATGTATCCTTGCTTGAGCATAGGATAAAGAAAAAGCATCTCAAAACCCTTCTAGCCTAGATAGGCAGCTTGCAGTAATGTATACGATCTTGTGTTAGTTTGTACAGGTAGTTTTCTTTCTCTTTTTATTTTTTTTCTCATGTTTGTACATATGTATTAAAGTTGGTAATAAAATGCTGTGGGGCTTTTTGCCTCACAGTCTTTCCCTTCAAAAAAAAGGTCAAATAAGCAAGCCAGAAACTTAGAAAATAGCACTTGCTTTCCAAACGAACGAAATATGCATACATAAGTTAAAACGGATCGCATGATAAGTTTCTTCCGCCCACATGCATATGTTTCGTCCTTGCTACTTCAAATACTTAGTATTATTAGAAACCCACAAAGGGTCCAAAATGATGCATTTCACTGTTTTTCAGGAACTACTTGGAAGACTCTGGGTCATCCTCCGAGGCTTGATACGTGCCATCCCTGCCGGAACCCTCGCCGGAATCGTCGTTGGATCAATGCTCGCTGGACCCGGAGCCTTCCTTGTCACCTTCCTCATCGTCAGACGAGCCAGGAGGAGGAGCATGCTTCGTGTACCACGTGGAGTGATCCACTCACTGGGCAAAGAGCTGTCAAATCCTTGAGTTTCCGCGAGAGATTTCTTGACGTTGGTTCCCTTGGGGACTCCCGGTGCAACTTTCGCAAAGTTCATGGCGGGGAAGTACGATTTCCACATGGCCAAGGCGATTGAGGAAGCTCCACGAGCTGACGACTCTTGCCAATCCCTGATCAGATCCGGCACCAGATACATTAGTTTCATCATCCTGTCGATGACCGTAGTGCGGGCTCTTTTCAGGGACAGCGCCTTAGCGATGCCACGACAAGCTTTGAAGAGATCATCAATCGAGTTTCGGGCTTCTTCATAAGCTTCAGGCCTTGAAAGGCTGGAGTCCTCCGTCCATTCGAATCCGAGACATGCTGATATACACAAATAATTGCTTGGTCATTTTCCGAGATGGGACAAAAAGGATGCTATGAAGATGCCGAAAATATGAAGTCCTTACGGAAGTTCAACTCGTCGATATCTGACGCCTCCGCCTCATACTTCTTGGCCTTAGACACCAGAGTTTTGATCATCTGGTTGCTCGTCTTAAGCTTCTCGGCTAGTTCCGACATAGCCCGCGCATGTTTCTCGTCCATCTCTTTCTTCGCTTTAGTCTCCTTTTCGGATGACTCCTTGAGGAACATTTCGAGGGAGGCATGCTCGGTCTTTAGCACTTCGAGCTCGGCGGAGATGGCGTTGACGGAGGGGTGCTTGGCAAGTTGTTCTGTAAGGCGGAATGCAAAATTAAAATAAAAAGACATATTCAAAATAACGAAAAGAGCGTTGATGAACTTTCAACAAGGCGGAGCCCATACCCTCTTTGTTTTTCAAACGAGTTTCAAGGATTGCAACTGCCTGCTGGTCATCCGCCTCCTTCTTCTGAAGCCTCTCGATCTCCGCCTTCTGCTCCAGCACCAGCGTACGCAGATCTTCATGCAGTTTACGGGTGTTCTGTGATGCAAGTTGGAATAGTTAGCCGGAAACTTAAAATCTGGGGGGCTAGACGCAAAGTTAAAGTTTCTTCTTGTGCTGGGAAATTTCAAGTTTCCGCCAAGATCCAATTAAGATGATACAGTTGAAGCATCGGTTCACACATATTACTCGGAAAATCTAAACCAATGCTTGGGGGCTGGTATTACCTGGCGCACGGCTTTGTGCTGGGCAAAGAAGACTTGGAGATTGTCTTCGAGCTTTGTCACATCTTGTTGCTCCATCTCCGGGTTCCCCCACACTTCATTCGTCTAGTTTTTCACGTCCGAATGACACTGTGCTAGGGGAATCTTTTGAAGTATCCAAAACAAGTGCGGATGCGTTTGGGGCGTACCAGTAGCACCGCTCAGCAACAGTTTCTTTGTGGCATCATTAGCCCGAGCTTCAGCCAAGGTATTCTCAGGTTCTTCGGGCGGAGGTTTGGACGGGGAGGCGTCTTGGCTGGAATTTGCGGCAGTTTCCGGGATGTCATCAAGAATAATGACATCCTTCAGACTCGAAGCTGTAGAAGAGGAGGCCTTAGGCAGGACCTCCACTTCCGGCGTGTCAGGCATCGAGGTAGGCGAGGGCTTGGTCTTCTTCTTGGGGGCTTGCTTCTGGATGGTTTGCTGCATAATAAAAGGAATGTGACACTTAACATATTTTAGCTTGAGTTGCGCAAAGAGAGTAAGTCGGAAGTCAAGCTCTTACCCAGGTTTGTTGAAGAATCGCTCGAGGCTAGCCTGCGAGGTTTTTTTGGTATCGATTTCTTTAAGCCGTTGTTTTTATTTCTCGGCCTTCTTGGTGGCTGCGGCGCTGAGAGTCTCGCGCGCACGCTTGGGCGCTGACCCGGAGACTGCGCCTCTCTTCCGCTTGGCGGTGGGAGGACCCTCAAGAATTTCCGTGTCGGATGCAGCTTCCGGGTTAGTGGTGCCGGTGTGCGGGATCCGAGTCAGGGTCCCTAGGTCTTTCTCCTCGAGGGCTTCGAGCTAAACACACAAGACAAAAAGTCCTTAGGAAAATTTGCAGGCATCAAAAGGGAATGATGATTAGTCGGAAAACTTACCGTGGTGCCGGCGCCATTCGTGTGTATGTCGAAATTACACACATGAGTGCAGACGTCGCGTGGGATCTTGATCAGAACCCGGAGCCGCTTGTCCAAGGCGTCGGAGGAAAGGTTGTCCTTGGTGGCGCGCATGGTGTCATCGCGGCCACTGTTCTCGTACATCAGGCGATCCCGATGTTGGAGATGTTGGATCCGCTTGGTGAACCATGACAGCTTCAGGTCCTTCCCCGACAAGCCAGTCTCTGTCAGCTTGCAGATCCACCTTACCATCCTTGTCAATTGCGCTGACTCGGAGATATGCGGGCAGTTTGTCCAGGCGGAGGTCTCGCTGGCGGGCCCATCCTTGAATTCCGGCAACATCTACGGGCTGGCCGGGTCGGAGACATCCTTCACATAGTGGAATCCCCCGGACCAATATCTCACGGATTCGTGATGATCCGTGTGGGGATAGGTGCGGCCGGGGCGGATCTTGAAGGTGATGCTCCCGCAGGTATCAAGCGAAGAAGTTTGCGTCAACGTCTCCTTCTTTCTCGGAGAAGAAATATTGGAAGAGGGGCAGATCTGGTCTTACCCGGAGGTGGCCTTCGCATAGAGCGACGTGGTTGGCGATGGCGAGGAAGCTGTTTGGAGAAATATTGTGGGGTTGCAGCTTGTATGGCTCGAGGATCTCTAAGAAGAAATCGCTCGGGGTTAGCGAAAATCCGCGTTCCACTAGCGCCCTCGTCAGCACCAATTCTCCAGCTTCAGGCGCCGGGTTCAAGGAACACGGAACCACCCGCAAGGAGTTGGGCTTGAGGAACCCTTCCGCCTCGAGGTTGTGGAGCTCGTTCTGTGTAATGGCACAGGGCCACCATTGTCCCTTAGCCTCACCTTCGCGAGATCGGGCCTTGGACTTTTTGGCGGCGGCTTCGTCCACCTTCTTCTCCATCTGCTTTTCTCCGGCTAAGTCCGAAGGAGTAGCAGAAGTTCCCTCGATGTTTTTGCCGGATCCCTTTGAAGGATCCAGTTGAACGGGAGCAATGGCGGAGGGGCGGAGGAGATAGGCGTCACCGCGATGGGTTCCTTCTACGATGGAGGCAGAGTAGAGGAAGACATCTACAAATATCGAGTGAACTAACTTAGTCGGAACTACGGCAACACGCTAGTCGTCCCTACCAACGCCGATGAAAAAGTTTGAGCCGAAGACTTACCGGAGATGGTTTCCGTGGTGGTCGGAGTCGCCGGCGACGAGGAATTCGCTGGGGTGGCTCGCTGAAGTTGAGAACACGATGAACACGACTCGGCGGCGCTGGCTCCGGCGAAGTTCCGGCACGGCGGAAGACTTGAGCTCGGTGGCGGCGCTCGCACGAGAGGTGAAATGGGGGAGAATGGGGTTATTAGGTGTGTGCGGTGGGGATATTTATAGGCGCGGGATGAGATTCGTGCTCCGCATCCTGTGGTCAGAATGCAAGCGTCGGACCGTTGGATGATGGACACGTGTCGAAAACCCTAGCGGTAAAAATGGCTAAGGATAAGTTACCGTTCAAATTACCCGAAAATGGCGCGAAGATTGGCGGAAGCGTTTGAACCTTCTAAGGTTCCGAGTAAGAATTCAAAATGACAAATCGTTATCTCAGCAGGGGAGTAACCCGGAGACTCGTTGTAAAAATGAGGTCGATGGATGAAGTCCCGCGCGATGAAGGATCTTTCCGGCATGCAAGCTGGAAAGGGAAGAATCATGAAGTTGGAGTTCTTCAAGTTTCCCCATGTTACCGAGAGGATTGTCGGAGGCAAATATGATTCAAGAAAGGCGGAAACAAGAGGTGAATCTCGGAGAACTCTGGGGGCTACTGTTGTGGGTATACTTCATGGGTGTACCATCGACAGTTCCTAGATCCGGCAAGCCCGGGTGGCCCATAGATGGTGATGGTGGCATATGGCCCATCGGGCGCCCCAGTTGCTGTAGATCAAGATGGATGAAGTGCAGCCGAGGAACAAGGAGCCGGAACCACCAACCGACACTGGAAGTCGGATCCGGCCAGGTCCACCAGGGGTAAGCCGGATCCAGTATGGCGTAGAGGGAAAGGCGGATCCTTGACGTGAACGGCAATGTAATATTCCGTAGTTAGGTGACTTGTATTCCGGCTAGGACTCTCCGTGTAAACCCTAGATCCTGCCGCCTTTATAAGCCAGATCCTGGGAGCCCTAGAGGCACAACCACAACTCATTGTAACAACGCGAAAGCGCTCAGATAATTCCAGACAAGCAGCACTAGGCCCTGTCATCGTGCAGGTGTTGTGAAGTTGGGTAAATCACGTACAACCATCCCGAGGACTGTCCGCCCGATGGCCCCTACTTCTTCTCCCCCTCGCGAGGATCCCTCCTCCGAGGTACCGTCGAATAGGCAACGACAATCATAGAATAAGGATCCACCACATAGGTATTACAAATAAGGCCATAATTATGTGAGGCAGCTCATATGGCACTAAGAACTATGAAGAACATGCGAGAAATAGATCAAGCTACTTCCACAAACCCGTAGTCCAGAGGTGGACTACTCCCCGTTGATCTCATGGTGATGATGATAAAGACGTTGGAGAAGGTGGAGATCCCTCCGGCGGAGCTTCCCCATCCAATCTTCTCTTATGCAGCCTCGTTTTCGTGTTTATATGCTTGTGTGGCGCTCTCCTCCCGAGAACTCTTCGGGACCATATATATAGTAATTTTTAGGTCAAAATACGTTGGTGGGCGAAAACATCACGCGGTTTCGACGATCGACGACCGAAAGAGGTTGGGTGGCGTGCCCTACATGTTTGGGCGCACCACCTATGCTCTTTTGGGCCTCGGTCCTCTCCATGTGTGGTTTCAGGGCCCATGGTACTTCTGCCGATGAAAAAGTGACGCTCCGAAAATCTCAGGTCAATTTGACTTCATATAGGTCTCTCAAAGTGAAAAATACACAAAACAGGGTTTTCCTGTTCTGTTGAGTTATAAACCAAATAAAGGGCATCATTGGTAAATCCCCATAAATCAATGTAAAACATGGTATTATCATAATATATGTTGCAAATATGTGGGAATTCAATATGAAAAAGGACAAAGTTCATGTATGCATTTTACATGCATCATGAACACTTTAATTTCCAATGTAGATCCCCATGAACAACATACAATTGCCTCCTATGATACTTATAGTTATGTTCATGGGATGGAAGAAGTACAACAATTTATGAGCTTTATGACAGTGTTTGAATTAAAGACTTTCCTTGATGATATCTATGGAGCAACTGGTGAGACTCATGATTGTGATTTTGAGGTGACTATTATCCTCGATCATTGCATAGACAACTTTACTGATAATATATATGTTCTTGATTATAATAAGAGAAACCACATAACTCAAGAAGACACTAGCTTATTACATGAAGAAGAAAATGAAGAAGCCATAGTTCTATCTAAGCTTGAGGAAGAGTGGGATCTTATACTTTCACCATCCATATGTGATAATAACTCTAAAACTTAATATGCTCTAGATGATGGCCTATTTTTAATTGATAATCCTCCATGCTTAGAAAATACTATGTTATGTGAGGATGATAAACTTGTTGTTTATGATAATGCTATCACCTATGAGAATCCTATGTTATTATTAAAACTAGCATGGCGACCCTCGCAAATGCGAGGGCAACATCTAAAAATGTCTAGAAAAAAAAATGATTCTATAGATACATATGCAATATAGTGGTGGCATCCTGCTAAAAATAGATTCCTTGATGTATTACAACATGTAAACATCGTTTTTGATTGAATTAGCTATTTTCATTAGGAGAAACATTTTAGAGGTGGTATTTAATTTTAATATATATAGTAGATTATATTTGATTGATATTGATTGCTTCTCCGGGAATTGTTTTCCTATATCTAATTAGGAGACACCTATATATAGTATAAAAGCTATGGTGAAAAGAAAATTTAACTGTAATAAATGTCTGACTCTGATACGCCACCATTCTTGTGCAGCTTTTCCTTAAATACTATATACATGCCCCCAAAGTTATCCGATAGGTTATCCAAATGGATTATATATTATACAAATGACTGAAACTGTTTCGGATCTGATTCCCAGCCCCGGGTCCCCAGCCGTCGGATCAACCATTTTGACGGTTAGAATTGCATGTAGCAAAAAAAACATCTCCGGCAGCAAAAAATCACCCCCGGCAGCAAATGACTGAAGCAAAAAAACGGTTCGTTCAGAAAAGAAAATAAAAAGGATGGGCTCGCCGGAGACCTCGCCGGAGAGCGTGTAGACAAAAAAATATGCTATTCTAGCAAAAATGGATATCGTCGGAGACATCGACGGGGAACTCGCCGGAAACCTCGCTAGAGACCCGGTAGCAAACATATTTTGCAATAGTAGCAAACTTGTAAAAATGTTGTAGCAAAAAATTATTCATATGTTGCAAATCCTCGGAGACAACAACGAAGACCTCGCCTGTAGTCGGCATTAGCGTCGTCCAAGGTTGAAGTAACTCCATCTGACCAAAAGGCAGCAACTCCTGGAACCGCCGGTAGCAAAAGGCTGGCCTCCGCCGGTAGCAATGCCAGAGGTCTAAGTTTGCAAAACTGGCATCCGCCGGTAGCAACACAGAAGATCTAAGGCAGCAAACTCCCCGAGAAGCGCGGTGCCGGCGCATGGAGGTGCTTGGCTTGTACCACTGATACGTCCATTTTGCATCACTATTTTATATCATAATTTACTGTTATTCATTGATATATTTCATATTTAGAGATGATACTTATGTTATTTCACCTATTTTGCATGTTTCATGATTATTGGAGAATCATTCACCGGAGTCAGGATTCTGCTGGAAAAAGCACCGTCAGAATGCAATATTTCTAGAGATCAACAATTGACGGAAATTACAACGAAGATCTTATTTTTCCAGAAGAATGAGCCAGCCAAAAGGAGGAGCCGAGGAGGGCCGCCATGGCCCCACCATAGGCCGGCGCGGGCCCTGCCCTGGCCACGCCGCCTTGTGGGGAGGGGGCCCACAGCCCCCTTCGGCCGCCTCTCCTTCGCGTACTTCTTCTCCCAGAAAACCTAAGCTCCAGGGAATAATCGTGAGGAGACACAGCCGCCTCTGCGGGGCGGAAAACACCAGAGAGAAAAGAGCTCTCCGGGAGGCTGAAATCCGCCGGGGAAATTCCCTCCCGGAGGGGGAAATCGACGCCATCGTCATCGTCATCGAGCTGGACTTCATTGGGATCATCATCACCATCATCTCCACCACCGTCACCGTCATCTCCACCGCTGCACCTCGTCACCGCTGTAACATCTAGGGTTGAATCTTGATTGTTTGGTAGGGGAAACTCTCCCGGTATTGATTACTCCTTGTTATTGATGCTATTGAGTGAAACCATTGAACCAAGGTTTATGTTCAGATTGTTATTCATCATCATATCACCTCTGATCATGTTCCATATGATGTCTCGTGAGTAGTTCGTTTAGTTCTTGAGGATATGGGTGAAGTCTAAGTGTTAGTAGTGAACTATGTTGAGTAATATTCAATGTTATGATATTTAAGTTGTGGTGATATTCTTCTAGTGGTGTCATGTGAACGTCGACTACATGATACTTCACCTTTATGGGCCTAGGGGAATGCATCTTGTATTCGTTTGCTAATTGCGGGGTTGCCGGAGTGACAGCAACCTGAACCCCCGTTGGTATATCGATGCAGGAGGGATAGCAGGATCTCAGAGTTTAAGGTTGTGGTTAGATTTATCTTAATTACTTTCTTGTATTTGAGGATGCTTGCAAGGGGTATAATCACAAGTATGTATTAGTCCTAGGAAGGGCGATGCATTAGCATAGGTTCACCCACACAACACTTATCAAAACAATGAAGATTAATCAACTATATGAAGCGAAAGCACTAGACTAAATTCCCGTGTGTCCTCAAGAAAGTTTGGTCATTATAAGTAAACAAACCGGCTTGTCCTTTGTGCTAAAAAGGATTGGGCCACTCGCTACAACTATTACTCTCACATTTTATTTACTTGTACTTTATTTATCTGCAATATCAAAACCCCCTGAATACTTGTCTGTGAGCATTTACAGTGAATCCTTCATCGAAACTGCTTGTCAACACCTTCTGCTCCTCGTTGGGTTCGACACTCTTATTTATCGAAAGTACTACGATACACCCCCTATACTTGTGGGTCATCAAGACAATTTTCTGGCGCCGTTGCCGGGGAGTGAAGCACTATTGGTAAGGGAAACCTTTACTGTACGTGCTGATTTTATTTCTGCATGCTGCTATAATTCATTATGGAGAGTGATACGTCTCAAACGTATCTATAATTTCTTATGTTCCATGCTACTTTTATGATGATACTCACATGTTTTATACACATTATATGTTATTATTATGCATTTTCCGGCACTAACCTATTGACGAGATGCCGAAGAGCCGATTGCTGTTTTCTGCTGTTTTTGGTTTCATAAATCCTACAAAGGAAATATTCTCGGAATTGGACGAAATCAACGCCCAGGGTCTTATTTTTCCACGAAGCTTCCAGAAGACCGAAAGGATTACGAAGTGGGGCGACGAGGCGCCGCCACACCAGGGCCGCGCGGCCAAGGGTGGGGCCGCGCCGCCCTAGCGTATGGGCCCCTCGTGTCGCCCCTAAACCTACCCTTCCGCCTACTTAAATCCTTCGTCGCGAAACCCCCAGTACCGAGAGCCACGATACGGAAAACCTTCCAGAGACGCCACCGCCGCCAATCCCATCTCGGGGGATTCAGGAGATCGCCTGCGGCACCCTGCCGGAGAGGGGAATCATCTCCCGGAGGTCTCTTCATCGCCATGATCGCCTCCGGATCGATGTGTGAGTAGTTCACCCCTGGACTATGGGTCCATAGCAGTAGCTAGATGGTTGTCTTCTCCTCATTGTGCTATCATGTTAGATCTTGTGAGCTGCCTATCATGATCAAGATCATCTATTTGTAATGCTACATGTTGTGTTTGTTGGGATCCGATGAATATTGAATACTATGTCAAGTTGATTATCAATCTATCATATATGTTGTTTATGTTCTTGCATGCTCTCCGTTGCTAGTAGAGGCTCTGGCCAAGTTGATACTTATAACTCCATGAGGGAGTATTTATGCTCGATAGTGGGTTCATGCCTCCATTGAATCTGGTACAGTGACAGAAAGTTCTAAGGTTGTGGATGTGCTGTTGCCACTAGGGATAAAACATCAATACTTTGTCTAAGGATATTTGTGTTGATTACATTACGCACCATACTTAATGCAATTGTATGTTGTTTGCAACTTAATACCGGAAGGGGATCGGATGATAACCTGAAAGTGGACTTTTTAGGCATAGATGCATGCTGGATAGCGGTCTATGTACTTTGTCGTAATACCCTAATTAAATCTCATAGTACTCATCATGATATATGTATGTGCATTGTTATGCCTTCTTTATTAGTCAATTGCCCAACTGTAATTTGTTCGCCCAACATGCTATTTTTCTTATGGGAGAGACACCACTAGTGAACTATGGACCCCGGTCCATTCTTTACATCTGAAATACAATCTACTGCAATACTTGTTCTTTATTGTTTACAGCAAGCCGGTGAGATTGACAACCTCATTGTTACGTTGGGGCAAAGTACTTTGATTGTGTTGTGCAGGTTCCACGTTGGCGCCGGAATCCCTGGTGTTGCGCCGCACTACACTCCGTCACAAACGACCTTCACGTGATCCTTGACTCCTACTGGTTCGATAAACCTTGGTTTCTTACTGAGGGAAAACTTGCTACTGTACGCATCACACCTTCCTCTTGGGGTTCCCAACGGACGTGTGTTAACTGCACGCATCAGAGAGGTCTTCTCTTGAATTCCTATTTGGAAAATCTACTACTACTGCAAAGGTAGTGGATGAGGCGCCAGGTGAGAAAGAGGTTCCATACAAAATACCTATGAAAATTATTGAACGTGTTGTGGATAACCGCTATGAAGGGGATGGAACAGTCCATCCTGGAGATCATTTACTGTTTTTACATGAATTATGCGGGTTATTCAAGTGTGCAGGTATTGCTATGGATGAAGTTAGGAAGAAACTATTCTCTATATCGCTGTCTGGTAAAGCGGCGCATTGGTATAAATTGCTGAAGAATGGGGATTCTCTTGATTGGAAGGATATTGTGCCTCCATTTTATTCTAAATTCTATCCTCCAAGTGAAATTCACAAAGAGCGGAACCGCATATATAATTTCTGGCCTCATGATGGAGAGAGTATTTCCCAAGCATGGGGGAGATTGCAGTCTTTAATGCTCAAATGCCCCATTCATGAGCTTCCTGGTAATATCATTATTGATAACTTCTATGTGGCTGAATTTAATTTCAGAAGAATTGTTAAGAAGCACTTGGATAGCTTGCTCCTGGCTGAGTGTAATTACTGGAGGAAACGTTGCACTATTAGGTGGATTCAACTTGGGGAGGATAACACAAAATTCTTTCATGCCATGGCTACTGAAAGATATAGGCGGAATACTATTGCTATGCTCAGAGATGTTGATGGGAATGAAGTAACTGATCATGATAGTATGGCAGGATTGTTGTGGAGGGAGTATAAGGAGAGGATGGGTAGGTCTGAGTCCATCTCTATGCAATTTGATTTGGACAGAATCCTGCACAAGGTGGATGGTTTGCAGGAGCTAACTAGACCCTTTGAAGAGGTAGAGATGGATGAAATAATCAAGCATATGCCAGCAGATAGGGCTCCTGGGCCTGATGGTTTTAATGGTTTGTTCTTAAAAAAGTGTTGGTCTATAGTCAAGCAAGAATTTTACAAACTAGCTTCTGATTTTTATGATGAGACTGTTCAGCTCAAGAATATTAATGGCTCTTTCATCACCTTGGTACCTAAAAAGCCTGTCCCTGTGCAGGTCAATGATTTTAGGGCCATCTCTTTGACTAGTGTGTGTGTGTGAAATTTCTTACTAAGCTAGCTGCAAATAGATTACAAGATAAAATCCTTTCTTGTATACATAAGAATCAATATGGTTTCTTGAGGGGCAGGTCTATCCAAGATTGTTTGGCTTGGTCTTTTGGATATCTCTATTTGTGCCATGCCTCCAAAAAACCAATCATACTCCTCAAGTTGGATTTTGCTAAAGCTTTTGATACTATTGAGCATGAGGCTATACTGCAAGTTATGAGGTATAAAGGTTTTAATGATAAATGGATAAATTGGGCTAGAATCATCTTAACCACTGGTACATCTTCTATTCTATTGAATGGTATACCTGGGAAACAATTTGAGTGCAAAAGAGGAGTAAGGCAGGGGGATCCAATTTCACCTTTGTTTTATCTCTATGGTTCTGATCTATTACAGTCTGTGCTGAATGACTTGGTACAGCAAGGGTTATTGGCACTGCCTATACACACAAATGACCCTGACTTCCCTATTGTCCAATATGCTGATGATACTTTACTTATTTTGCCTGCTGATAAGGATCAGCTGTTGCTCATAAAGGATACCTTGAGAAATTTCTCATTATCAACTGGATTAAAGATTAACTTTGAGAAGTCTCAAATGTTACCAATTAATGTTCCTGAGGATTTATTCCAAGAACTGGTGGATGTATTTCAATGTCAGGTGGGTAAAATGCCTTTTACTTACTTGGGCTTGCCTGTTGGCACTACTAAACCAACAATTACTGAATTGTCACCATTGGTGTGTCGTCTTGAGAGGAAGTTAACATCCAGACTCTAGTTTTTTATCTCAAGGGGCACGTTTGCAGCTGATTAACTCTGCTCTCGTCTTCTATGCCATTGCATTTCCTGTGTTCTTTGCAACTGCCCATTGGGCTGACTAATCAATTGGATAGAATTCTCGAGGCAGGTGTTTGTGGAGAGATAAGGATGGTATGCCAAAACAGTCTTTGGCTGCATGGGAATTGGTATGTAAACCTAAATTAAAAGGAGGATTGGGGATTGTCAATTTCCAAAAGCGGAATGCTCGCTCTACTCATTAAATTCCCGGATAAGTTCTATAATAGGAAGGCTTTACCTTGGGTTGATCTCGGTATGGTGTGCACATTATCAGGGTAAGGTGCCTCATGAGGAGAAGTTGTGTGGTTCTTTTTGGTGGAGAGATGTCATGAAGCAAGTTGATAATTTCAGAGGAGTAGCAGCTGTTATTCATGGCAAAGGTGATACCTTATTGTTCTGGTCTGATAATTGGAGAGTTAATGGTTCATCTTTACCTTTGTGCCAAAGATACCCCAGGCTATTCTCTTATGCACTTTTACCAAATGCATCTTTGGTGGATATGTATCATGGAGAGGATTTGGGGTCAATGTTCTATTGGCCTTTGTTTGTTCAAGCTTACCAGGAATTGGGGGAGGTCAAGCAAATTTTACAGGATAATCCTTTGACACAAGACAATGATCAGTGGGTGTATATTTGGGGAGAGCATTATGCTTCGGCTAGATTCTATAAGCACATTCATGATCACATACAGGTGCCTAGTGTATATAAATGGCTTTGGAAATCATGTTGTATCATGAAGCATAAGGTGTTTGCTTGGCTGCTGATATCAGATAGGCTAAATACAAGAGACTTGTTAAAGAGAAGGCATTGGCATGTCACTGATGATGAACATTGTGTGCTTTGTCTAGGTAGAAGTTATGAAGATCGTATCCACTTGTTCTTTGAGTGTAATTTCAGCAGGAGAATTTGGAACTATCTAAATATTGAGTGGGTGGGTACTGATGACATGCAGCAGGTCTTGAATGGAGCAAGGAAGAGTTTTGCTAAGCCTTTTTTCATGGAAGTAGTCATCTTGGCTTGTTGGAACATCTGGTTACTCGTAAATGGGAAGATCTTCGAGTCTGAGGTTCACTCTTTCATTAAGTGGAAGGGGAAGTTTATTCATGATATCTCTTTCTTGCAATATAGGATAAAACAGAAGCATAAGGATAGACTGTTAGACTGGATTAGGTCTCTGCCTTAGAGCCTCTTTTCCCTGATGTACATAGTTTTTTCTTTTGTTTTTTGGTCTCTGTACATAACTTTCTTTAATTTGGAGTAATAAAATGCTGTCGGGCTGTTGCCTCACAGTCTTGGGTTTCAAAAAAAAAAAAAATTGGTTTGCATGATTGGTGTCTCTAAGTCTAGATATTTTCTGGTTAAGGTGTTTGAACAATAAGGAAGACGATGTAAGGTCTTATAATGCTTATAATATGTTCATATGTGAGTCTTGTTGCACCGTTTTATCACTACAAGAAAAGTTGCCATGGCCGACGAAGTTGAAGTCGCGCCGTGGTTGCTGGTGTACCATGGCCGACGATTTTTGGTCCCTCCGTGGTGCATGTCAAAACTTTTTTTTCTCGTTTTTGAGGCCACCTAGCCCGACGAAAGCGGCCAAAACGTCGCGTATGGTGGCCCGGGACGTGGTGCATCTCGAAATCTCGGGTTCGCCGGCCGAGTCAACGCAAATCCGCACCGCCGAGGGATGTAGGGCCCAGATGGCAGCCTCTCTGGCATTGTTTTTTTCTCGATCGCGCCATCTCGTT